>NC_043014.1:6677595-6690095 GCF_006345805.1 Octopus sinensis
AAAAAACTGTCCATGAACGACAACGGGAAACTCAGAGTAACAGGTTTTGTTGAATTTTCTGCTGCTTTAAATTATTATATATATATATATATATATATATATAGCATGTATGTATGTATATGTGTTCGTGTGTGTATATATATATTGATGTATGTATGAATTGATGTATATGTGTGCATGCATGTATATATATATATATATATATACATGCATTGTATAATATAACTATTATAGGTAAAATTTGATATGTTAATTATGTTACCTTGCCGCCCCTTCACCTCCTCCTAACTCCTAACTCCCTCTTCGACATGCCTTTGGGGCGGCACTGGCTACGTAGAAGAACTTGTGCATTAAGAATTTGGTGCGTTAATAGCCCGAGAAAACGAAGGAATCTGTGGTTCAGGAACTCGAGAAAAATGTGAAATTGAGGGGTCACGTAATGTACCGTGTATCGTCCCAGTGTACTTGGCAATTATAAAGGTAGAGAAGTGCATTAGGGGAAGCGATGAGGCTTTATAAGAACAAGCAGGGAGATCAATGTTAAGCACTTAGAATAAAGGATTATAAACAAAAGAAGGGAAACGATTGAAAAGAGGACGGGAAAAAGAGTGTTACATGGGCAGTTTGTCAGTTTGTAAAGGGAGGACATAGGAAGGAGAGGAGTTATGAGTTTGACTGAGAGATGGTTGTAAAACTGTAAACAGAAATCGCGACCCTTATCATGACTGCGCAAGAACAAGCGATTAGAACAAATGTTGTTAAAACAAAAATTGACAGAAGCCACCGAGTTTAATAAGTGTTGAATGTATGGCAAAGTGGACGCAAGTGTCAATCATCTTGAAGGCAAATGTAGTGAGATGGGACTGAAAGAAGGTTAGGAAGACGTGAAAGACGATGCAGGAAAAAGATAGAGGAAGTTTGAGGGGCGAGGGCTGGGAGGAAATCTGGATTGAAAGTAGGTGAATTGTGGTTCGATCCTCACCAGCCAGAAGCTGTGGCGGTATTTCGTCTGCTCCGCTACGTTCTGAGTTCAAATTCCGCCGAGAGCGACTTTGCCTTTCATCCTTTCGGCGTCGATAGATTAAGTACCAGTTTCGCACTGGGGTCGATATAATCGACTTAATTCGTTTGTCTGTCCTCTCTGTGTTTAGCCCCTTGTCGGTAGTAAAGAAATAGAAATAGGTATTTCGTCCGTCGCTACGTTCTGAGTTCAAATTCCGCCGGGTCGACTTTGCCTTTCATCCTTTCGGGGTCGATAAATTAAGTACCAGTTACGCACTGAGGTCGATATAATCGACTTAATCCCTTTGTCTGTCCTTGTTTGCCCTCTCTGTGTTTAGCCCCTTGTGGGTAATAAAGAAATAGGTATTTGGTCCGTCACTACGTTCTGAGTTCAAATTCCGCCGAGAGCGACTTTGCCTTACCAGTTACGCACTGGGGTCGATATAATCGGCTTAATCCGTTTGTCTGTCCTCGTTTGTCTCCTCTCTGTGTTTAGCCCCTTGTGGGCAATAAAGAAATAGGTATTTCGTCTGTCTTTACGTCCTGAGTTCAAATTCTGCCGAGGTCAGTTTTGCCTTTTAACATTTTTCTGGGTCGATAAATTAAGTACCCGTTGAGCACTGGGGTCAATGAATCGACTTGCACGACTTGCACCCTCCCCAGAAATTGCTGGCCTTGTGCCAAAATTTACAACCAGTATTTACACTTGTACGATGTTTCGATCTGATTGTTTTAATTATAGGTTTTACTTTATATTTCCAGTTATCAGCGTCAAGGCAACGATACCGCTAGTGATGGGCGCCAATATCGGGACCTCAATCACAAACACCATCGTTTCTTTAGCTCAAGCAGGCGATCGGAACGAGTTTCGCCGAGCTTTTGCCGCCGCCACCATCTTGGATATGTTCAACTGGTTAACGGTGCTAATCTTGTTGCCGTTGGAGGCCGCCAGCGGTTACCTCTACCGACTTACGGGTGCCATTATGGATGGCATCTCAGGTAACACGAAATTCGATCGTATTGAACTGCTGCAGGTGATCACTCGGCCGTTCACTGATCTTATCATTGAGGTAAGGTCGTTCTCCAGAAAAAATACAATACTCACTTCCCATTTCTTGTTGTCATCGTCATCGTTGTCGTCATCATTTTTGTCATCATTTTTATCGTTGTTGTCATCATCGCCGTCGTTGTCATCGTCATCTTTTCCCCGTTGTCATCATCGTCATCGTGTCGTCGTCATCTTTGTCGTTAGCGTCATTATCGCCATCGTTGTTTTCATCATCGTCATCTTCAAATTTTGTCGTTGTCATCGTCATCATCGCCGTCGTTTTCGTCATCATCGTCATCAAATTTTGTCGTTTTCGTCAACATCGCCGTCATTGTCATCGTCGCCTTCGTCGTCATCATCATCATCGTGTCGTCGTCATCTTTGTTGTTGTCGCCATTATCGCCATCGTTGTTGTCATCATCGTCGTCGTCGTCGTCATTGTCATCGCCATCATAGTCATTGTCGTCATCATCATCGTCGTCGTCATCATCGTCATCATGTCGTCGTCATTTTTGTGGTTGTCGCCATTATCGCCATCGTTGTTATCATCGCCATCGTCGTCGACACCGTCATCATCGTCGTCGTTGTCATCATCGTCATTTTCAAATTTTGTCGTTTTCGTCATCATCACCGTCGTTGTCATCGCCATCGTCATCGTGTCGTTGTCATCTTTGTCGTTGTCGCCATTATCGCCACCATTGTTGTCATCATCGCCATTGTCGTCAGTGTCATCGTCATCATCGTCATTGTTGTTTTCATCATCGTCATCGTCTTCGATACCGCCATCACCATCGTTGTTGTCAACATCACCACCATCGTTGTCATCCTTACCATCGTCGTTGTTAAACACCAACGAACCTACCTAACCACCCCACCTCCCACCCCGCACCCCACCCCACACCCACCCCGTCCCGCTGAGCGACACTTCCACTCTCCCCTCCACCCGTCCACTCACTCACGCATTCCTTCATTCACCTGTGTACCTGTCCACCTAACTAGTCATCTGTCATACACCCATATATATTCTTCCGCTCAATCATTCACTCACTCGGCCCAATCACTCACCTACCCGTTCACACAACCAGGGTGGGTGGTCGCATGGTTGAGTGAGTGTAGCCACCCAGTCACACTCAGCCACCCACATATTATCTTCTCACCCAGCTTCCTCATCTACCCACACTCTCATTCTTTCATTCTTTTAGACGTTCTGATATGCCACATAAAAGAGACTTGATAGCGGAATATTTTACTCGAGGTTGGCTTAATACCATTGCTCCGCAACCTTTTTTTCACATGCAGCACACTTATATTCTACGATGTGTCTACGATTTAAAAAAAAAATTACCATAAGGTAATTTACCATAGGCGCAGGAGTGGCTGTTTGGTAAGTAGCTTGCTAACCAACCACATGGTTCCGGGTTCAGTCCCACTGCGTGGCATCTTGGGCAAGTGTCTTCTGCTATAGCCCCGGGCCGACCAATGCCTTGTGAGTGGATTTGGTAGACGGAAACTGAAAGAAGCCTGTCGTATATATGTATATATATAATATAAGTGTGTGTGAATATGTTTTTTGTGTCTGTGTTTGTCCCCCTAGCATTGCTTGACAACCGATGCTGGTGTGTTTACGTCCCCGTCACTTAGCGGTTCGGCAAAAGAGACCGATAGAATAAGTACTGGGCTTACAAAGAATAAGTCCAGGGGTCGATTTGCTCGACTAAGGGCGGTGCTCCAGCATGGCCGCAGTCAAATGACTGAAACAAGTAAAAAGAGTAAAAAGAGAAAGAGTATAATTTTTTCGCTTTTTTAATGCATTTTTTACTCGGTTTTATATAAGGGAAGTAACTCTCTAAAAAATGCTTATACAGTTATTTCCCTTACAAACCCGAGCAACGCCGGGCGATACTGCTAGTACTGCACAATGTAATTTTAGAAACAGGATATTTGAAAAAGAAAAAGTATTAAGATCAGGGCTTTGGCGCCACTAAGACATAAAAGAGTAAAACAGTATGTTCTTTACATTAAAAAAAGTACTGGGAGTTTATTCAATGTTTTCTCGATTCCTTGTAGCTGGACTCGGAGTGTTTAAAGAAAATTGCAAATGGCGATGATGTGGAAAGTCTAGTAAAAAGATGGTGTGAGAAGACACTTCCGGTTAATGGAAGCCATGGCTTTTTCACTCCCGGTAAGTATATATATTTGTCTTTTAAATTATCATTCTTTAATGTAAATATTTTTATGATGCAGATAGATAGATAGATAGATAGATAGTTAGATAGATAGATAGATAGATAGATAGATAGATAGATAGATAGATAGATAGATAGATAGATAGATAGATAGATAGATGGATAGATAGATAGATAGATGATGGATGGATGGATGGATGGATGGTTAGACAGACAGATAGATAGATAATAGATAGATAGATATAGATAGATAGATAGATAGATAGATAGATAGATGATATAGATAGATAGATAGATAGATAGATTAGATAGATGATAGATAGATAGATAGATAGACAGACAGATAGATAGATAGATAGATAGATCGATAGATAGATAGATAGAATATAGATAGATAGATAGATAGATAGATAGATAGATAGATAGATAGATAGTTAGACAGTTTTCCAGTAAATATCGGTACTTCGTTGTACCATTTATTTACTTTTATGTATAATTTTACCCTTACGGGCTATCTTTTACTGGAAAGCAATACTTTCGTATTGCATTACTATTTTCATATATATATGTATATATATAATATATATAATATATATATATATATATATCATAATTAAATCTCAGAATGAGATTGAAACAGTAATCGCTCGATAATGTAAAGTATAGAAGCCATCTTATCATGGCTAACCACATTGGGGAGGGGGTGTTACTGTAGCTTTATAGCCCCAAGAGATCTTCGTCTCTAGCTGGCTCTAGACACAATATCTGTGTCCTTGGAGTATTTGCAAAGGGAGGCCATCCCTTCCTCGCAAGCCTGAGTGATACGCTCGAACTAGTTTCGGGATTGTTGTCCCTCGTCAGCGGGCGGTAATCACCAGGTAGCGATGAAAGTGAAGGCTCCTCTGCAAATAGATATAAGTTTTTCTAATGGCGTCTGCCACTGATGTCGAAAAACGAACAGTAATCATAATTAAATCTCTGCTTACTGTTCGTTTTTCGACATCAGTGGCAGACGCCATTAGAAAAACTTATATCTATTTGCAGAGGAGCCTTCACTTTCATCGCTACCTGGTGGTTACCGCCCGCTGACGAGGGACAACAATCCCGAAACTAGTTCGAGCGTATCACTCAGGCTTGCGAGGAAGGGATGGCCTCCCTTTGCAAATACTCCAAGGACACAGATATTGTGTCTAGAGCCAGCTGGAGACGAAGATCTCTTGGGGCTATAAAGCTACAGTAACACCCCTCCCCAATGTGGTTAGCCATGATAAGATGGCTTCTATACTTTACATTATATATATATAATATATATATAATATATTTAATAACCGTTTTGTATTCAGATTTCTCTATCAAATAAAACGCTTGTTTATTCTTATTGTTTTGAAATAATTACGCATTATCTCATAGCTTTGAGATTTCAATGTTGTAATTGTTTCATTTTATAATAACATTATAGAGTAGGGGTAAGAAGCTGGACAAGGCTAGTTCGAACACAAAAGGGGTAGATTATTTAGACCAGATATAGCCGGTTTAACTACAACAATCCCTCGATTATCGCGTGTGTTACGCTCCAAAACGCCCCGCGATATGTGAAAATCCGCGAAGTAGAAACAGTACTGTACTGAATTTGTATATATTTATTTTATTATAAATGCAAAATACCACGGAGGAATCGACTTAAACTTAAATAATAAACTACGATAGGTGAACCACAATACTGTACGAAAGGGTTAAATATATTTAATGCACAGACATGTTCCTACTTATTTTTTTGTATCTGGTTTGCAAGATTCTTTATGTGAATTCGTGTGTTGAAACAAATTTGGTTACGTCTATGGATGATCATTACGCTAATATTAATAACGCACGCACCGGTTCGATTCTACTCTTTAATTATTAATCAATTGATTAAATGTCCAACTAACTAATCGGTTGTTTGTTTAATTTGTTGGTAATTAGCAATCAATCCCGTAACGAACTGGGAGAGAAGTCACCGAGAAAGTTGCAAATGGCAGCAAAAGAAATATGGCAAAAAAAAAGTTAAACAAACGATCGAATGGTTAACTAGTTGGATATTTAACCACTTGACTAAGCTGGACAAGGCTAGCTCGAACACAAAAGGGGTAGATTATTTGGACCAGATATGGCCGGTTTATCTACAGTAATCCCTCGATTATCGCGTGTGTTACGTTCCAAAACGCCCCGCGATATGTGAAAATCCGCGAAGCAGAAATAGTACAGTATTGGATCTTTTTTCTATTATTTTTATAATTTGTATTATTATTTTTATAATAAAGGAGTGGATCTGAACCAGTGCGTGTGTTATTAATATTGGCGTAATGACCCTCCCTAGACACAACAAAACAGATATGTTTTTGCTATATACAATATGCAGCTGTCCTTAAACATGTGTAATAGTCCCCTTGTATGTCGTCTACAAGCATGCTTAAATATATATGTACTCGTTCCTATTCCAGATCCATCTCAGTTGCTAGATGCTCATAACATGTCGATGGGTGAATGTTCAATAAATACAGAGCTTGGTGTCAATGCATCAAGTACAGAAAAACAAATTATAGGAAACCTTACGAAAGACTGGAAGAAATGTAAGGAAAAAACGAAAGCAATTTGATGGGGTTTTTTTATCTCATTGTTGGGTCATTCGCCATAAGTAATGTCAACAATTGTCACCGCTTGAATAATCGTAGGCGTCATCGTCGTCATCATCACTGTCATCATCACCACCACTACCATCATCGACGTTGTCGTCGGCGGCGCTGGGTCCGACGGCGTCACCATCATCATCATCATCATCATGTCCACCACCACCACCACCACCATCACTACCACCATTATCGCCACCAACAGCCCCAGCAGCACAGCAGTAGCTCCAGCAGTATCACTATCATCATCATCACCATCATCATCATCATCATCACCATCATCATCATCATCATCATCACCATCATCACCATCATCATCATTATGATCATCGTCGGTTTCGACATCGTCGTCATCATCATTGTCATCATCACCACCACTACCATCATCGACGTTGTCGTCGGCGGCGCTGGGTCCGACGGCGTCACCATCATCATCATCATCATCATGTCCACCACCACCACCACCACCATCACTACCACCATTATCGCCACCAACAGCCCCAGCAGCAGCAGCAGTAGCTCCAGCAGTATCACTATCATCATCATCACCATCATCATCATCATCATCACCATCATCATCATCATCATCATCACCATCATCACCATCATCATCATTATGATCATCGTCGGTTTCGACATCGTCGTCATCATCATCATTACTACCACTATTATTATGTTCATCGTCGTCATCCTCATCATCATCAGTACTATCATCATTGTCATCATCATCATCTCCACCACCACAACCACCACCATATACATACATACATATATACATACATGTGTGTATGTGTGTGTGTGTGTGTGTGTGTCTGTGTGTGTCTGTGTGTGTCTGTGTGTGCATGTATGTATAATGGCAGAGGCATTGTCGTGTGGTTAAAAAGCTCGATATAGAAACTGGTGGCTTCGAGTTCCGTCCCGTTGGGTGGCATCTTGGGCAAATGTCTTCTACTATAACCCCCGCACCGACCAATGCCCTTCCGTGTCAATATGATCGATGCAAACTGATCGATGTATATTGTAGGTGCAGGTGTGGTTGTGTGTTAAGAAGCTTGCTTCTCAAAGACATAGTTCCAGGTTCAGTCCCACTGCATGGCACTGTGGACAAGTGTCTTCTACCACAGCCTCGGGCCGATCAAAACCGCAAAAATACAAAATATAAAAATACCAAACAAAAATCATCCAATAGCCGTGGTTAGAATGTCATCCATTCTATTTATATATTTATTTATCTATCTATTTATTTATCTATTTAATTATTTTACTCATTTGTCTATTTTGCAGGTCACCACGTATTTGCAAACTCTTCCCTCAATGACACCTTAATTGGCGTGATCTTGCTTGTAATTTCGCTGGTCGTGCTCTGTTTCTGCTTAATATCAATTGTAAAAATCCTCCATACCGTAATGAAAGGCAACACGGCGAAAATTATAAAGAAAATGGTCAACGCCAAACTACCCAGTCCGTTTGGGTTTCTAACCGGTTACCTGGCGATTCTTGTCGGTACAGCCTTGACGTTTCTGGTGCAAAGTAGTTCCATCTTCACCTCCACACTCACCCCGCTCGTTGGCGTTGGGGTTATTTCCTTGAAACGGATGTATCCTCTGACGCTGGGAGCAAACATAGGGACGACGTTCACAGCTGTTATGGCTGCCATGACATCATCCGGTGAAAGCCTAAAACTGGCCCTGCGAATCGCGTTCTGTCATCTGTTCTTTAACGTAAGCGGCATCCTCATTTGGTATCCGATTCCATACTTGAGGAAAGTCCCCATTGGTCTGAGCAAATCTCTCGGCAATACAACAGCAAAATATCGTTGGTTTGCCATTGTATACCTCATCACTATGTTCTTGTTGTTACCCGGTCTTGTGTTTGTCGTGTCCTTGGGTGGATGGCCTGCTTGGGTTGGTGTTTTTGGTCCGATCGGTTTGGTCCTTATATTCGTGATTATCATGAACATACTTCAGAAAAAGTTACCCAGCTATCTACCCGAAAAACTGAGGACCTGGGACTTTCTGCCTCTGTGGATGCACTCGCTAGAACCATACGACCGACCGATGACGGCAATCGGTCGGTGGTTTGGGAAATTGAAAAGGTGCTCGTTCTCCAAAGAAAAGAATAACACTCTTACGCCACAAACGAACTTTGCCATGAAAAGCTCAATGGAATCGATTCCATGAAAGAAATTTTTTTTTAAATACCAAAAACCTTATCAAGAAAATAAAACACGGCACAAACTGAGCAAATATAACAACAAACAAGTAAAAATTAACAACTACAACTACAACAATAACAATAACAACAACAATAACAATAACAATAATAATAATAATAATAATAATAATAATAATAATAATAATGCAAACAAGGGTTTTTAAAAAGATTAGCTGAAACTCGAAATGCAAAGAAGAAAATGGCAGAACTAGAAAACCCAAATAATTTTTTTGATGAGAGCGTGAGAGTGTGTATTCATGCGTAACTAAGCGTATCCATTTGCATATAACCATATGTATGAATATACATACATATACATATATATATATATATATATATATATATATATATATTATATATATATATATATATATATATATATATATATATATATTCATAATTAATCAATATAGGTGGCAAAAAAGTTTTTAGAATTTTTTTGCCACCAGCGGCCTAGTGGGAAAAAATCAAATAGTCATAGACCTTTTAAGTTCAACATCACAATCAAGGAATGGCCATAATAGGCCATTCACCCACTAGAAATAACTAGAAACAGCTTTTGGCTGTTATTTCTAGGGGTGAATGGCCTATTATGGCCATTCCTTGATTGTGATGTTGATATATATATATTATATATATATATATATATATACGATATATATATATATATATATATATATATATACGTATGCATGTATGTATATTGGGTGTTTAAATAAACAAGAATACGGTAAGTAGTTCAAATAATAACCGATGCAGTAGTAGAATAATATATTATACGATAAAGACGATTCATGATCGTTACGTTAAGTTTCCAGCCCAGAAAATGCTAAGAAATCGTCCGACGACAAACATCAACCCGTGACTGAAATATTTTTTTGAGATATGTTTTCTTCGTATATGGAGTTTCTAGAAACGCATTTCGAGTTAAAAATTATGAGGGGCATAATTCATTCCATTTTAATATTCTTAGAAGTGGATTGTTTTCTTTGAAAGGTCAGAAGAAATTTAAAAACTTTTAAATGGCTGAAAGATGAAGGACGTGAATATAATACGCTCAGGGGAAGAAAAAAAAGAAAGAGACAAATTAAGGAAGTCTGTGTGGACATACATTATGGAAAGTTAAATATCTTGGGAAGCTTTAATGGGTTAAAGCTGAAGGGGGATATAAGACAATATGAATGCTTCTGGTGAATAACTAAGCATTTAACCACTCTGCTATATAAGCATGGAAAGATAAAATGTTGAAAATGTTAATGAATTTGTTATTAAAGGAAATATATTGAGATCAATGATGTCTACTAGTAAGGATGAGCGATTGTTCTTGGTAAAAAAAAAAATGATTGTTCTTGGTAAAAAGAAAATGATTGTTCTTGGTAAAAAAAAAATTATTGTTCTTGGTAAAAAAAAACGATTGTTCTTGGTAAAAAGAAAACGATTGTTCTTGGTAAAAAAAATGATTGTTTTTGGTAAAAAAAATTATTGTTCTTGGTAAAAAACAAAAAAGTTTAGACCTAATGAGTGGGGGTGAATGCATGATTTTCAGTATTTTGACAGGTACTTGCTGAAGTGAAGGTATTTAGTAAATATCTCTGATCTAACATTTTCATGCATTTACAAGTTTATCGAGGTTTATATATATACATGCGTACATGTATAAATGGGTGTATATGTGTGTATGCATGCATGCTTATGAATATATGTGTTTATATATATGGGGACAGGGTGACATCATACATTCTGAGTTCAAATCTGTCACGAATCAAGGCACAATATTATCAACTCTACGCTTTATGTGGTGTGACCATGTTGGAACGACACAGTCGGAATATTGTTGGTTCTGTTATCGTCAAGTGCTTACGTCATGTCATATTTCAACTTAGAACGTAAAAGCCACCACATCACATTTTATCCGGTGCTCTACAGATTCTGCCAGCCTCACATATGTACACACACGCGCACACATACTCACAAATATGTGTATATGGAGGGGGTATGTATGTATATATTTATTTCTTCACTGCCCACAAGGGGCTAAACATAGAAGAGACAAACAAGGACAGACAAAGGGATTAAGTCGATTATATCGACCCCAGTGGGAAACTGGTACTTTATTTATCGACCCCGAAAGAATGAAAGGTAAAGTCGACCTCGGCGGAATTTGAACTCAGAACGTAACGGCCGACGAATTCTGTCACTGTTTTGTTTCTTCTTCTTATATGTCTCGTCTGTCACATGACCAAATGTTTAAAAGCGAGAAATTTAACCCATTAAGTCACACTGTCCTATAAATAGGACACTAAATGAAAACCTTGTCTCAGTGTCCTATTTATAGGACACCGAGTATTTCCATTTCTACTTGAAGTAAAGGAGTTTTAATAATTAATTAATTTTTTATCATTTTAACCTATTTTCAAGCATCTGTAAAAAAATTAAAAGTGATATTCAGAAATTTAAGTAAAAATGAAAAAGAAACGAACAGAGTGTAAAACAGTTAGAGCAGAAGAAAAATAGGAATGGTAGAATGGAATTTATAAATATTTAATGCCTCGCTATGCGCGTTTCCACAAATCACATGTTTCTTAAGATCATAGTCCGCATTCAAAAGGGATAAACATGGCTCTGGTAATCCTCCATTAATGTTATATCACCTGAAGAAATGAATGCATGAAAATGACCTACCCGATGCCCACGGGTACGACAGACTACACTGTAATCATCCCAGGAATACGATCTATGTTCTTAAGAGACATGTAATTTGTGGAAACGCGCGTAGCGATGCATTAAAAGTTTATAACTTCCATCCAAGGATTATTGTCATTATTTACTATATATATATATATATGTGTGTGTTGTGTGTGTGTGTGTGGTGGGTATGGAAAGACGGAAACAGACTATACCAGAATTTATTATCACGACAATGTATGTATATATATATATATATTATATATTATTATATAATATATATATATATATGTGGTGTGTGTATATATATATATATATATATATATATATATATACAACATCGGTAGGTCATTTTCATGCATTCATTTCTTCAGGTGATATATATATATATATATATATATGTACGTATGTATGTACGTATGTCGGAAAGTGATTTATTCTCCATATGATTTCCACATGACTACATCCCTTTCATAACCTTCTTCATATAGATTATTATCATTTCATTATGGTTAACCATGATGTTCGGTGATCTGATGAGCTAGCTACCTCCATTTGCATTAATTTGTGAATATACAAGTGTACTGTATAATGTTGAGCGTACATATTGATACAATCATGCACGTATAATTTTGCATACCGCAATTAACAATACTTCATGAAGAACGTTACGAAACGGCTGTAACCGTACGTCAATCA
>NC_043014.1:6695095-6710095 GCF_006345805.1 Octopus sinensis
ATTCCGCCGAGGTCGACTTTGCCTTTCATCCTTTCGGGGTCGATTAAATAAGTACCAGTTATGCACTGGGGTCGATATAATCGACTTAATCTGTTTGTCTGTCCTTGTTTGTCCCCTCTGTGTTTAGCCCCTTGTGGGTAGTAAAGAAATATGCTATACAATGCAATAGAAATTTATATAGGGTCAAAGGGCCACTATCTGACTGGGGTAACCCAAAACCAAGGTAACGTAGTGGACAAAGGCAAAAACAACAGCAGGAATTTTCATTCAGTTTGTAGGATGACCAAAGCTGAACTAAATGAAAGCTAATTATGTTTTTAATTAGCTAAAAACCAAAACACGAACCAAACATGGAATTAGAACAAATAAGGAATGAACTTGAGTTGAAACCTTAATAAAGGCGCAGGTGTAGCTGTGTGGTAGAACATTTGCTTCCCAACCACGTGGTTCTAGGTTCAGTCCCACTGCGTGGCACCTTGGGCAAGTGTTTTCTACTATAACCTCGGGCCAACCAAGGCCTTGTGAGTGGATCTGGTAGACGGAAACTGAAAGAAGCCCGTCGTATGTATATGTGGGAGTGTGTGTGTGTGTGTGTGTGTGTGTGTGTGCGTTACGAGGACGTAAACACACTAACCCCGGTTGTCAGGCAGTGATGGTGGGGAGGGGACAACCACAGCCACAAACACACACACACACACACATATACATATATATATATATAAATAGGTGAATGAATTATCCTATGATTGCATAATGCACCCTTTATTCCTTTGGAATGAAAACATGTTGTCTTCGAAACATATGTCGAGAGTAAAGGAATTTTGTTAACATCTTCGTTCGACTCCATTCTTTCATTTATCCATATATAATATATATATATATATATATATAGATATATATATATATCTGCAGCGGTGGGCACAGTTAACCAGAAAGTTAGCTTCGCGAACCGCTAATCCGCTAACTAAAAGGGTCAACTCCGCAAACGCTAAAACCGCTAAGCAGGTGGAAAAAATTAGCGAAAGGTAACGCTAACTAATAACCGCTAAATTCTACGATTCGAACTTAGACTCAGGTTGTTTTTTTGTTTTTTGTTTTTGTTTTTTTAGCTCTAAACCCCCTAAAAACAGACCTAGAGATCTTAAATTTTCATGTTGTAGCTTAGACATAGAGCTTTCCAAAAAGGTGTAGCATGCCAAGATCAGATGATGATTAAGGTGTACGCAAATAATTAAGTGGACAAATGAAATTAAAGATTAGTTCTTCAGTCAACATACATTTTATTTACTGTACAAAAAGTATTAAGCAAATCAAAAAGGTACAGTATAACATAGGGACCATACTAAAATCAGATGATGATCAACGTGTACTGCTCTGGCTGGGCCTTCTCCATCGCTTCGATGTGATGCTGGTTGCCCTTCATAAACATTAGTCTCTCAAAGTTATCATCTGACAGGGCGGCTCTCTTGGCTCTCAAAATATCTTTGCGTATAGAGCAGTGGTTTTCAACCAGGGTTCCGCCAGTACAGTCCAGGGGTTCCGCAAGAAGTTACAAAACTGCTAAAATCGGCAGTAATTTTTAATTCTCCTGTGCAGATATGTGTGCATAAGACAATTCAATTATTGCACAGGGGTTCCTCGAGCCAGTGGAATGTTTCCTTGGGGTTCCGCTCCAGCAAAAAGGTTGAAAAGCACTGCTATAGAGAATAGGCGCTCAAGTGCAGTACTGGATGGTATGACGATATTATACTTGGAGAACAGGTTGATCAAGACCTGTTCACCCAAAAAGGCAACTTCAGTCAGGATCTCCTTCGAGACGTCCTCCAGCTAGGTCTTCACCAAGTTATGCACCTTGGATTTCAGTGACTTGTGGTTCCTGCTCTCCCGGAACAGAATGATGTTGCTGAAGAAATCATCTTCCTCATTGCTGGTGGTGCGGCTGCTCTCCTCATTGGTCTCCGTTAGAGCTGTCTCTGCGAGATGGTCTCCATGGCGTTCGTTACTCTGCTGACCTGGCTGTTATTATACTGCTCCAGCCTGAACAGGCGAAACTTAGGGTGGAAAGCAGCGACCAGCTGGTACTCCAAGTCTTCTAGGAGGAGCCCAAACCTTTTCGTGATGCCTTCCATTATCGCGTCTACTAGAGGACTGCAGTACATATGTCTTAACTTGGTTTCCTTCAACTTCCTGATGGTATCCGCAACAGTTGGCAGAAGGTTCCCAAGATAGGCCTGGTCCTCCCATTGGATTTTATCCAAGGCCTTGGCAACATTAGACATCACCAGGGCGTACTCCGTCAAGAAGCCGACATCAGAATCAGTGAAGGTCTGCAGCTTCAGCTGTGTCATCACCCTGGGGACACCTCCCCAATTCTTCTCCAGCAGGTTGTTGAGGACAACAACAGAGATATAGTTAGAGTTCCATCTGGTACTGTTGGGGACCACCAGCTTCCTCTTCGACGCGTCCAGAATGCTGTCTGCCACCACTGTGGTGCGGTTCTGAAGATTCCACAGCCGCTGTGCCTCGGACATGGCCTTCCCGTAAGCCGACTTGAACGAAGCGCTGTCAAGAGATTTGTCGACATCCACGCTGACTACCAAGCTGAAGGTATATGTAGATATGTACGCGCGCCCTCTGCCAAATTGCCAAATTCACTCACAAGGCATTGTGAGAGAATTTGACAGACGACCCGGCTATAATAGAAAACACTTGCTCAAGGTGACTCACAAAGAATTGTAACTTAAAATTGAAAATATATGTGGTGTGTGTGCACCCACCAAATCTTTTTGGTTTCGTTTCGTTTCTTTTGTGTTAAATTCCTATATAATCGCAACCTATAACATTTTAAAGGTGTATGTAGCAGATTTCCTTCGAAAATATTCGTCTTTTCTGAAAGTTATGAGGAAATAAAGTCGTGGTAGGAACACACTCGTGTGGAAATGCCACTTAATTTTAGTCGAATCTTTTCGGTTTGAACGGCAGTTTTTAACATAATTTCTAGGTAACTAAAAAATTTAATTTCTGCAGTTTCAACCAATCACTGACGTCTATTGAGGTAAAAAAAAAAACATTCTGTGCCGTATGAATATGTCCCTCGTTTAAGAAACAGATTGGGTTTATTTACATTTGTGAAGAAAAAAAGATACCCTTCCCACCACCCCTAAACTTAACCCTAACCCTAAAACAGATTGAAATGCAATAGATCGATTCTATGGTCATAATTATGGGTGACAATTTCATATGACATCGCTAGAAAAAACTGCCGTTCAAACCGAAAAGATCCATTTTAGTCACCTATGTAAAAATGATGTTTTATTTGTAAAAATCATTTCCGTTTTGTACCGGAGTTCAACGACGTTATTTATCTACATAATCAACAGTTTTACGAATCCCAGAATATGAAAGGATATAAGTAAATAAATACAATAAGGGATGTTGCACTTCGCCCTAACAAGCGAACTTTGGCTCGCGGTATTAGCGAGTTCAAATTCCGCTGAGGTCGACTTTGCCTTTCATCCTTTCAGGGTCGATTAAATAAGTACCAGTTACGCACTGGGGTCGATGTAATCGACTTAATCCGTTTGTCTGTCCTTGTTTGTCCCGTCTGTGTTTAGCCCCTTGTGGGTAGTAAAGAAATAGGTATTTCGTCTGCCGTTACGTTCTGAGTTCAAATTCCGCCGAGGTCGACTTTGCCTTTCATCCTTTCGGGGTCGATAAACTAAGTACCAGTTACGCACTGGGGTTGATATAATCGACTTAATCCGTTTGTCTGTCCTTGTTTGTCCCCCCTGTTTAGCCCCTTGTGGGTAGTAAAGAAATAGGTATTTCGTCTGCCGTTACGTTCTGAGTTCAAATTCCGCCGAGGTCGACTTTGCCTTTCATCCTTTCGGGGTCGATAAACTAAGTACCAGTTACGCACTGGGGTTGATATAATCGACTTAATCCGTTTGTCTGTCCTTGTTTGTCCCCCCTGTTTAGCCCCTTGTGGGCAGTAAAGAAATAGGTATTAGCAATACGAGATGGGAGATAAATCTAAAGAAATCATTTTGTGGTGGAATAATATTCAAAGGGGGAACAACTTTACCTCGACACCGTCCTCATGCGAAAACTCTGAAAAACTTCGGTAGGGAATCTTTGTCTTTTAATCATTAAATTAGGGAAATAGCTTAATTCCTTATTCTTCTTAAACGGTTAGTATATGTGCCGTTAATCCCTCGTGTTAATTAAATGTATACACTCACAAATTTAGTTTTAATGCAAATTTGGGGAAGGTTTCTTTTTTCCGGGTTACCCTGGTGTGAAGAAGGATTCTTCGACCTCGAAGATGTTCCCCCGAGTTTGACTTGAAAATTTTGAAGTAAAAAAAAAATGCAGTAAGGTCCCAACACTTTCACATACTTTACCAAGGGTACTACTAGCGAACAGTGGTCCAGGTGCGCGCACTTGCGCATCCGCGCTAGCTAGTCGTAAGTAGTCGATCCTACAACGACTTTTTAACCCTAACCCTGACCTTAGTTTGTTTATAAAAATAATTGGCGAACCGAAACTATGCCAAACTATGCCAAATAATTTATTTAATTAGTTTAAAAAATTATTTACTTTGTTCGAAAAATATTATTTAATTTCCTTTGATATGTATTCAGCCTTGAAATACAAAAATACGCGCAAGTCGTTGTAGGATCGACTACTTACGACTAGCTAGCGCGAGTGCACGCACCGGGACCACTGTTCGCTAGTAATACCCAACCAACAATATAACTGGGACGAATTTCATCTCAGCTTGGGTGGTTGACGTGCTAGAAATGGCAGCCAAATTCCCATTATAACCTTCCTACTCTTAAAATAAACGATATAAATGACTAAATTACATAATATAATATTAAATATACACGCAAGTCTTTATAGGATCGACTACTTACGACTAGCTAGCGCGAGTGCGCGCACCGGGACCACCGTTCGCTAGTAGTACCCACATACTTTACCAAGGAGGTTTAGCGACATCTAGATGATATAGATTTTATTAAAACCACCTTTTCTTTCATACCTGACGGAGACACTAAGTTACATGATAATCCTCTTCCGTTGTTATAAAAATCACCTGAAAGTAAATATAACCTTTGTCCTCTGGAACTCTGAGTAAATCATCGAGATATATTTTTGTCTTTAAAGAGTATCCGCGGTGCCATGAAATGCCGTATGTTTTTGTTTTACTTCTGATATTAGACCCCTTATCTTGACCTTGGCAATAAAACTCCCGCAAGTCATCTTGAATTTATAGTGTCGGAATTTAAAAGACTAATGAATGCTGTTTATTTTTTGGTAATTATCACTTGACCTCTAGTTTATTAAAAATAATAAAAGTTACCTTTCTTGCGGCGTAAAAAATTCTTGTTCAGTGTTAATGCTTCATTCTAGGTAAACTTAGTCATGCGAGAATTTTAAGCCTTAACGTCCCTTTTTTTGTTTTGGGGTTTAGTTTTCCTATGAGTGTATCGAGGTTTTCCTTAACTAACGTGTGTCTTTCTTTCATATTGTTCAATGTTTCAGGACATTACAGCATCATTTAAAAAAAGGTTTGGCTGTTATTTCTAGCACCCCGAATGCCTATATTCTGTCGGCGGTCGACTTTGCCCTTCATCCTTTCTGTGTCGATAAAATAAGAATCACTTGAATACATATATATCATCATCATCATCATCGTTTAACGTCCGCTTTCCGTGCTAGCATGGGTTGGACGATTTGACTGGTCTGGCGAACCAGGTGGCTGCACCAGACTCCAATCTTGATCTGGCAGAATTTCTACAGCTGGATGCCCTTCCTAACGCCAACCACTCCGAGAGTGTAGTGGGTGCTTTTACGTGCCACTGGCACAAAGGCCAGTTACGCAGTACTGGCAACATATATGTATATATAAAACATCCATTGATTGATTGATTCTAGTTTCAGCTCATGAGCTATGGCCATGCTGGGGCACAGCCATTTGGTGTTGCTACTTGGTTTTACTTCACAAACGCTTTCTAGCAACTGCCATTTGGTGCATGAGAGAGTTCGATGCAGCTGCCCTCATCTGCACCTCCTGCCGTGAAGTTGGTTCATCTGGGACACCTGATAGGAAGAGATCCAGTTTCATTTTAAAGACATCTGCATCCACCCCATGCAGGTCTCTCAGGTTCTTCGGGAGGATATTGAAGAGCTGTGGGCCTCGGGCAGCAAGTCATTTTCTTCAAGGAAGGTGATCAGTTTCCTTCTGACTATTCGTTCCATGACCTTGCTGATGTGTGAGGTCAGAGAGATAGGTCTGTAGTTCTTGGCCTCCGCTCTGCTACCTCCTTTATGAATGGGGCATATTTTACCTTCCTTCAGTTTTCTTGGAAGTTTGCCAGCTGCAAGGAAGCTCTGAAAGAGAAACTGCAGTGGTCTTGCTAGGACTCTCTTACATGCTTTTAGGAGGATTGCCGGGAATCCATCGGGGCCAGTAGCTGAGTCTGTTTTCATTTCATCTGGCTTGCATTACAGACATGAAGTGTTGAAGTTTCACGTCGATGTCTGGCGAGGAGAGACATTTAGGCCAGTTTTGTTTGAGGATCTCTTTCTCAATTTGTTTCCAGTTTGCTTTATGGTAGTTCAAGATGGAAAGATTCTGAGGGTTTCTTGTAGGCTGCATGTCCGTGCTCTCTTTTGGCCCGTACATGGTCAGCTCTACCATGTTGTGATCCGAGAGTAGTGTCGGTGTCACTTTCACATTATGGATGAGAGCCATATTATTTGTGAAGCAGAGATCCAGTGTGTTACCTGCCCTGGTTGGTTGGAGTATTACTTGCTCCATGTACAGGGTGTTGATGAGGTTCAGGAGGGACCTCGCCTGTCCTCGTTCACATCTTGTCATTCCTGGGAGAGAAAGGCCCTTGGGCCATCTGACATTGGGTAGATTGAAGTCTCCCATAAGAAGTACACTTATGTGTTGTTCTAATGTGATTAGAACTTCTTCTATTTTTATAAGGCAGTCTTCAAACTTGCCTACATGGCTTGGGGCATCTGGAGGGCGATATGTAGCACACACAACTACATCGAGTTGCCTTATGTGTACAATTAGTGTGTCACACACCGAGTTTGAGTATGACAAAAGGACATTGTTCATGTTTGCATGAGTTGGAGAGTGTGACCAGAGCTGACAAGCTTAGGGGCTGCACCATACTCCAGACTGATTTGGCATGGTTTCTTATTTCTTTATTGTCCACAAGGGGCTACACACAGAGGGGCTAAACAAGGACAGACAAACGGATTAAGTCGATTACATCGATCCCAGTGCGTAACTGGTACTTATTTAATCGACCTCTGAAAGGATGAAAGGCAAAGTCGACCTCAACATAGGTATTAAGTCGATTAGATAGAGCCCAGTGTGTAACTGGTACTTAATTTATCGACCCCGAAAGGATGAAAGGCAAAATCGACCTCAACGGAATTTGAACTCAGAACATGACAGCAGACGAAATACCTATTTCTTTAGTACCCACAAGGGGCTAAACATAGAGGGGACAAACAAGGACAGATAAAGGGATTAAGTTGATTACATCAACCCCAGTGCATAACTGGTACTTAATTTATCGGAGGGCGGTGAGCTGGCAGAATCGTTAGCACGCCGGGCGAAATGCATAGCCGTTTTTCATGTGCCGTTACGTTCTGAGTTCAAATTCCGCCGACCAAAGCCTTGTGAGTGGATTTGGTAGACGGAAACTGAAAGAAGCCCGTCGTATATATGCATATATGTATATATATATATATATTATATATATATATATATATATATATATATATATGTATATATATGCGTGTGTTTGTCCCCCTAGCATTGCTTGACAACCGATGCTGGTGTGTTTATGTCCCCGTTACTTAGCGGTTCGGCAAAAGAGACCGATAGAATAAGTACTGGGCTTACAAAAGAATAAGTCCCAGGGTTGAGTTGCTCGATTAAAAGTGGTGCTCCAGCATGGCCGCAGTCAAATGACTGAAACATGTAAAAAAAAAATATATATATGCATCTGTATATGTTTGTGTGTTTTCCCCTGCTACATTGCTTGACAATCAATGTTGGTGTGTTCATGTCCCCGTAACTTAGCAGTTTGGCCAAAGAGATTGATAGAATAAGTACTAGGCTTACAAAGAATAAGTCCTGGGATCGACTTGCTCAACTAAAGGTGGTGCTCCAGCATGGCTGCAGTCAGACGACTGAAACAAGTAAAAGAATAAAAGAATGCATATATACATACACATATATGTATATGCATACCATAAATCCTCGAGTATAATCTGCATTTTTTCCCCCAAATTTAAAGGTCAAAATCCCTAGTGCGTACTATATACGAGGTTAAAAATGAAAATTATTTTCCAAGCAATGTCCGAGTCTCTATTTGCTGTCCAGCAATGTTTATTCAGACGCATTTTGTGATGTCGGGTGTGAAAATACCTTAAGCTAAGCCTGAAAGCAATGAAGTCATAAAAGAATCATCCATAACTTGCAGTAAGCAACATTTATTAAACGTTATTACTGTTATTTCTTTATTTTCTGCAAACAAAATGCACAAAAAAGCTACACCTTTGCATTATGTTATACATACAATAATATAAAGGACGTTACCGTATACATTTTTACAAACCAAGGACGTTATATAGACCTCCTTGACTCAAGTATTATACACAAGGTTTAGGTTTTTCAGAGGTACAGACCCCTAAAAATCCCCTGCATATTATATGCAAGGGCGGACTATACTCGAGGATTTACGGTTCTTCACTCCAGAGCGTCGGCTGCGGGGTCATTCCGAAAAGCTCTACCTGCGACGATTTCGTCTCAATCAAAGGAGAAGAGCTTTCTCCATCCGGGTTGCGGATCCGTGGAACAAGCTGCCAGACGAGATGGTGAAGATGCCGACGACCGCTTTGTTCAAAGTCTCCCTTGACCTCAAGTGGCCTGAACTCTTTACATGAACACCACCCTGTACTTAACTCCTTGTCCCCCTACATGGCCTTGCTATTAGCTTTTGAGCCAAATTAACTAACTAACTAACTAACATATATATATATATATGTAAATGGCACCTATGCCAGTGGCATGTAAAAAGCACCCATTACACTCTTGGAGAGGTCATGTTAGGAAGGGCATCCAGCCAAACCAAGCCAAATCAGACTGGAACCTAGTGCAGCCCTCCAAATTACCAGTTCCAGTTAAACTGTCCAATCCATGCCAGCATGGAAAGCAGACGTTAAATGATGATGATGATGATAAAAGAAATACACATTGTGCTTCTTCAGTTTCCTTGTACTGATTTCGCTCACAAGATATTGGTTAACCCTCATCTATACTATGTCTAACGAAGAATATTTCGGAGAAGATATAGATGAATAACAAGTGCTTTTAGAGGAAAGAAATGTAGACAAACAACAACCGGTGAGTGTATTTATAGACATCGTTAGTATAGCTCTTTCAAAATATAATGGATTTTTTTTTCTTTTGCAGGTATTTACGAAATTCTTGACAATCTTGAGAATATGGTATGACTGGAGATGTTGCCTAACATGTTTCCAAAATCTCTCTTTGACTGGAGAAATGTCAGGGTACTCTTTTCTAAATCATTATGGCAAGTATTATGTAAGCAACAAAATGCTTACCACCACTGTCCACTGTTTAGAACTAAATCTATAAACTTATTTCCACCATGTCCAAACTTTCCACTTGTCCCTGCATTTATCTGCTGCCAACCAAAAAGGTACATCGTTAACCAAGCACCTCACCCCTACAATGTGTCCGAATTGGTCGTAAGTATTAAAGAAAAGGCAACACACGTTGATAAAATGATCGCCTCAGTTCCTGACAAAACTATCTGTAGCTACATCACTATACTTGAAGGTCTCAACATGCCCTTGGACGGGATAAAAGCACTCTTAGGGGACAACCCGGAATTGCTGAAGATTCCTGTAAAAAATTGGCAAAACGTTCTTAAGACACTGAATGATTATGGTATCAAAAACAAACCAATGTTGAAAACTTTACACAACTATCCCCTTATTCTTGGCCAGAACCCTAATCAATTAAGTACCGTATTTAACAGTTTACGGACGTTGAAGATCTCTGATAACAGCTTGAGGCAGATGATCACTCATAACCCAGAGATTGTGTCTTTTGAACCAAATTTGTTGGTGAAGAGAGCAAGGGAATTACAGACTCTGTTTAAAATGGATGATGTTATTTTATTTATCCGAAAGTCTCCGCACATTCTCACCGAAGACTGGGAGATGATTAGGAAGAAATTCAATTATGTTTTTTCCGAAATGGGCATCACACAACCACAGATGAGATATTCAAATCTCTTTCATCATTCCTTGGATCATATCAGAACCAGGCATCTTTGGGTGTACAGAACTGGTTTCTTCAAGAAAAGCAAACACAAAGAAGAGAAACAATTGAATCCTCGCCTTGATACGATTTTGGATTTGTCTGACAAAGAATTTGCAGAGAAATTTGGGAATATGTCTAAGAAGGATTACCAAACATTTTGCAAATTGCTACAACAAGAAATTGAAGATGACTACGATGATGACGAGGGTTATGATAGTGATGATGACGACGATGATGACGATGACGATGAGGATGATGATGACGACGACGACGATGATGATGATGATGATGATAAATGGCAGAAACGTTAGCATGCCGGGCGAATTGCATCGCCGTATTTCATCTCTCTTTATGTTCTGAGTTCAAATTCCACCGAGGTCGACTTTGCCTTTCATCCTTTCGGGGTCGATAAATTAAGTACCAGTTATGCACTGGGGTCGATGTAATCGACTTAATCCGTTTGTCTGTTCTTCTTTGTCCCCTCTGTATTTGGCCCCTTGTGGGTAGTAAAGAAAGAGATAAATGATGAATGGTAATAATGATGGTGATGGTGGTGATGATGATGTTGAGCATTATCACATTGCTAATCATCATCATCATCATCGTTTAACATCTGCTTTCCATGCTAGCATGGGTTGGACGGTTCACCTGGGGTCTGGGAAGCCAGAAGGCTGCACCAGGCCCAGTCTGATCTGGCAGTGTTTCTACAGCTGGATGCCCTTCCAATGTTAATAAATAAATATTTCAAGTAAAATGTTTCGTTGTTGTTTTATTAGCTGTAATTAATCACCACAGTGATTAATTTTTTTTAATAATGGGTTTTTTTTTTTCCAATGGATCTCTGGAGTACCGTTCCTCAACAGAGTACGTTGCTCAGAGATCAGGGAATCTCTTCAGGTCAAGCTCTTATTTCACTGCATCGAGAGGTCACAACTCCATTACTACAAACATGTGATTAAAATGTCACAGTGAAGAATCTCAAGACAGATTCTTCAAGGCAGAAGACCTTGCTGCAGACCAAGAACAATATTGTTGGGTAATATCCATAGTCACAATTGGTCATATTTGGAAATCCAACCTGAATGTGTAATGACAGTTGTTCTTGATAGGATCCAATGGAGAAGGACTCTACCCTCGTGACCTTCCGTACTCCCAGGAACAGCAGGCAGAGAAAGTAGGTGGATGGTTGGATACTCTTTTACTTGTTTCAGTCATTTGATTGTGGCCATGCTGGAGCACCACCTTTAGTCGAGCAAATCAACACCAGGACTTATTCTTTGTAAGCCTAGTAGTTATTCTATCGGTCTCTTTAGCCGAACCGCTAAGTTACAGGGACATAAACACACCAGCATCAGTTGTCAAGCGATGTTGGGGGGGACAAACACAGACACACAAACATATACTCACACATATATATAAGTATATATATATGTATATGACGGGCTACTTTCAGTTTCCGTCTACCAAATCCACTACAAGGCTTTGGTTGGCCCGAGTCTATAGTAGAAGACACTTGCCCAAGGTGCCACGCAGTGGGACTGAACCCAGAACCATGTGGTTGGTTAGCAAGCTACTTACCACACAGCCACTCCTACGATTATGATGTTAATTCCTCATGACTCTCCATGCTTGTGGCAGCATGGACAACGGATGTTAAATCATCATCATCATCATCATCCAGTGTTTTCAATCCGGGTTTTGTCCCCGTTAGTGGGGGTGGCCAGATCTACCTCAATACCATAGCAACTGAGGTAGGCAGGTGCAGCCCTCCTCAACCTTTGGGCTGGTTGGTGCCCATTCTCCTTTGCTATCATGAGACTTTTTTGGGGCTGGATTTTCTACTGGGAGCATGCCCTTGCATACCCCCAACCTCAATTTCTAGACATGAATGATCCTGAAACCAAGGCCTCTACCACAATTAAGAAGTGTGGTGGAAAACTAGCTCAGGACAGCAGGGACACTACTCCCTGAGACCCCTTTCGGGGCCCCCCTGCTTATGATGATGATATCAAATGTTTTAAATGAGAGCCATTTAAACTATGTTGCATTTGCATTGTTATCAACATCAAAATGAAAATCAAATGGAAATTGTAGTTAAGATACCCATGCCGGTGACATGTTAAAGGCACCATCCGAACGTGGCAGTTGCCAGCGCCGCCTGACTGGCTTCTGTGCTGGTAATACATAAAAAGCGGCAACCGATCATGGCCGTTTGCCAGCCTTGTCTGGCCCCTGTACTGGTGGCACGTAAAAAGCACCCACTACACTCACGGAGTGGTTGGCGTTAGGAAGGGCATCCAGCTACAAGAAACACTGCTAGATCAAGACTGGAGCCTGGTGCAGCCTCCATGGCTTCCCAGACCCTGGTCGAACTGTCGAACCCATGCTAGCATGGAAAACGGACGTTAAACGACGATGATGATGATGATCAAGAGAAGGAGTGAAACATTGCCTTACTTTCTACATCGGGGAACAATAAAGCACGGCTCACAGACCAAATATGGTTCACGGCTTCGTTTCATCCAATCTGTTGACTCCACTAAATACGTGACATTGCATACAAATGTTTCTCATTTTGCTTATCTTTGAGGAATGTTTAAAATCCTTATCAGAAAATACAGCTCTGGCCAGAAAAACAAATCTATCTTTTGCATTTTATTGACTGTGGCCATGCTGGGGCACTGACTTGAAAAGTTTTAGTCAAATGGTTCGAACCCAGCGCTTATTTTTTTTTTTTCTTCAAGCCAGGTACTTATTCTGTCAATCTCTTATGCTGAACTGTTATGTTATGGGGATGTAAACAAACCAACATGGATTGTCAAGCAGTGATGGAGGACATGCAAAGACAGACACACGCATATATATTCTTTTTGTGTAGTCATTTGACTTTATATATATATATATATATATACTCTTTTACTTGTTTCAGTCATTTGACTGCAGCCACGCTTGAGCACCGCCTTTAGTCGAGCAAATCGACCCCGGGACTTATTCTTTGTAAGCCCAGTACTTATTCTATTGGTCTCTTTTTGCCGAACCGCTAAGTGACAGGGACATAAGCACACCAGCATCGGTTGTCAAGCAATGCTAGGGGGACAAACACAGACACACAAACGCACACACACACACACATATATATACAATGGGCTTCTTTCAGTTTCCGTCTACCAAATTCACTCACAAGGCTTTGGTCAGCCCTGAGGCTATAGTAGAAGACACTTGCCCAACGTGCCACGCAGTGGGACTGAACCCGGAACCATGTGGGTGGTTAGCAAGCTACTTACCACACAGCCACTCCTGCACCTATATATATATAAGTTCAGCAAAATTTAGATTCACCAGAATTTGTGATGAAAACTCTACAGATGGAGAAGGGCCTTCTTCTACCATGTTCTTAATGATGAAATTAACCTCTCTGTCTATATATCTATCCTCTCTGTAATGTTGGTAAATGAAATAAGTATAAAAATGTACATTGTCCATTTAATTTTTAAAATTCTATATGTGGCTGAAGATTGCTCGACATTTTAAAACTGATGTAATACTTACATGTAATACTTAAATGAAGTAGCATGAAACGATTGTACTACACTACCTTGGATATCCTTGTTGCTTATTTTGATTATAATCACCCCATTTGATATACATATACATATAGGCGCAGGAGTGGCTATGTGGTAAGTAGCTTGCTAACCAACCACATGGTTCCGGGTTCAGTCCCACTGCGTGGCATCTTGGGCAAGTGTCTTCTGCTATAGCCTTGAGCCGACCAAAGCCTTGTGAGTGGATTTGGTAGACGGAAACTGAAAGAAGCCCATCGTATATATGTATATGTATGTGTGTGTTTGCTTGACAACCGATGCTGGTGTGTTTACGTCCCCGTCACTTAGCAGTTCGGCAAAAGAGACCGATAGGATAAGTACTGGGCTTACAAAGAATAAGTCCCGGGGTCGATTTGCTCGACTAAAGGTGGTGCTCCAGCATGGCCGCAGTCAAATGACTGAAACAAGTAAAAGAGTAATATATACAGAGGCAATGACGAAAGACCGAGACGTCTGGAGATATGCTATAATCAAGAAGACCCAGCAAGTAAAGTGAGATCACAGCTGTGGCCTGTACCAGTGTCACATAACCAGCCCTTTTAAAAAGTACCTTTGAATCGTCAGAGACCTATTGAGTCAAGTAAAATCAAAATCAAACCAAATCAAATCAAATCACAATAAAAAATGGAAATTGTAGTTGTGGTCGATGCCAGTGCCACCTGACTGGCTCCCATACCGGTGACATGCAATAAGCACCATGCATGCATGGGTCATTGCCAGTGCTGCTTGGCTGGCTCCCTGTGCCAGTGGTACATAAAAAGCACCATCCAAACATGGTTGATGCCAGCCTCCTCACCCCGACTGGATCCTGTGCCAGTAGCATGTAAAAAGCAACATCTGAATGGGGTTGATGCCAGGGCCACCTGACTGGCTCCTGTGCTGGTGGAATGTAAAAGACACCCACTACACTCGCGGAGTGGTTGGCGTTAGGAAGGGCATCCAGCTGTAAAAACTCTGCCAAATCAGATTGGAGCCTGGTGTGACCTCCTGGCTTGCCAGCCCTTGGTC
>NC_043014.1:6715095-6755095 GCF_006345805.1 Octopus sinensis
CTCTTTCAAACGAGCCCACAACCTTCGAGACCTTTTGGTCCATAGCTCCTTCCCTGACCCTACCTCCCAACCCGGCTCGTTCCCCTGCTCCCCCCACGTTGCCGCACTTGCCCTTACCTCTCCAACACCACCCGCCTCACTAGCACCCACCATCGACCCTATCCCATCATCCACTCCTTCACCTGCACCTCCAGCAATATTATCTATTGCATCTCTTGCTCTCTCTGCAATTCCTTGTACATCGGACAAACGGGACGCCGCTTGGCTGACCGGTTCGCGGAACACCTTCGTGACATCCACCTTGCAAACGACACACCACGTCTCACGCCATTTCCGCTCCACCGGTCACTCCTTGCAACACCTATCTGTGTTCGGTTTGTCCTTACACAGAGGCCATCCGGATTCCCGTTTGCGCCGTGAACAGGAATTAATCTTCTCTCTTCGCTCTTATACGCCATTTGGTCTCAACTCTCCCCCCCCCTCATCTAACTAACCCCCCCTCTCCCCCTCCTCCTCCTATCCTTTCCCCCACCCCTACTTCTTCAGTCCTTCATCCTTTCACCCCTACTCCCCTTCCCTTCTTCCCTCTTTCTCCCTCCCTCTTCCCCTTCCCTCTCTCCCTCACTCCCTCCTCTCTCTCCCCTTCTCTCTCTCCCCCCTCCCCTCTTTCCTCCTTCATCCCCCTCCTCACCTTCCTTCTCCCCCATCGTCTCCTCTTCCCCCTTCTCCTCCCCCTCCCCTTCTCTCCCCCCTCCCCCTCTTCCCCTCCCCCCTCCCCCTCTTCTCCTCACTACACCACATGACTTTACACATCACATCACTAATACACACACCAACTAATACATACTAATACGTACTAATACATACTAGTACATACTAATACTTACACCAACCCTATACATACACACGTCCAGACCCCGCATACGCACTTATACTCTCTCACACACACACACACACACCTATACATACTATACATACACCAACCCCATACATACGCACGTCCAGACCAATCTTACGCACTAATACTCTCTCATACACACACACACACCACACCCTATACATACTAATACATACACCAACCCTAT
This sequence comes from Octopus sinensis, assembly GCF_006345805.1. NCBI lineage: Eukaryota > Metazoa > Mollusca > Cephalopoda > Octopoda > Octopodidae > Octopus > Octopus sinensis. The sequence goes on from NC_043014.1 coordinate 6,716,181, forward strand.
ACATACACACATCCAGACCCCTCCCAAGCACTTTTAGCTGGTCCCTCAACCCGTTTATCAACCCTATTATCTCCCCTTATTTCGCTCTCGCGTCTCATGTTTGATCTTTGACCTCTGGCCGAAATCAGATCGCCATGTTGATTCGTTAGCTACTGCACGCATTTTTTTTTTTTTTCTCTCCTTCTTTCTGTGTTTTTCTCTCTCTGTATCTTTCTGTTGAAGAGCGTAGGCTCGAAACGTTAAAGACTTGTTTCATTTATATTTCCTGAGCGCCATACTAATACAATTGTTCGTTTGTTTTCCACCCGCCTTCGTCTTTTGTCTATTTTCATAAAGCTTCCCGTTATATATATATATATATATATATATATATATATATATATATATATATATATGCATGTATGTATGTGTGTATGTATATTTGTTGTAGTAGAGGTGCGATAATTCTGTACCTTTTCTTTGATTTTTCAGTTTTGACCATTTTTATTGAAAAAAATGTTCCAGGTTTATGTTATGCATATTTTTGCCTAAAACAAAGCATACTCAAATTTTTAACAATAAATCAAAACTGAAAAATTACGGACAACTAGGAACTGGGCAAAAGTTTCTTTTCCCGCTCCAGAAAAAGAATAGGATTTTTAAAAAAAATTTATTTTACACAAATAAAAAAAAATCTGGTGAAAATTTGAATTAATTAGATGAATTTTTTAAAAAAATATTTGTAATCTTCGAAACTTAGACAGCTGGAAAAAAAAATTACAATTTTTGGAGCACAAAACAATTTCCGACGCTATTCGTTAGAGACGTCTATTAATGAAATTAATATCGAAAACGAAGAACGGCTATTCCTTATTGTTCGTTTTTTGTTTTCATAATCTCTCTGCAATTCTGCTATTCTATTATTCGTTCCAGTCTGTTTTGGTTTTTCTATCTGCAATTCCGGCCGGGTCGGCTTTTACGTTTTCCCGCGAGAAATATGTCCAGTATGTTTCGGTTCCAAATTTTTACCATTTTAAATATTACAATACATATTTTAAAGCATAAACTCATTTCTCTTCCTATCTCATCATTAATCCCAACATATTTCGCATATTTTATTTTATTTCATGTAATTTCCTGCCTTGTACACCTTTTACAAATACATAACACAAACCCTTGTTTTTATCCATACCGACAGCTCGTATTTATCTCTCGTGAATTTATAATTATAGATAATCTAGTTAATTAATATATATTATTTAATTTTTCCCTATCTTCATCAACGTTCCTTTAACCTCTATAGCCAGTCTATACACCCTTAATTTTACCCATTATATTTCAGAGTTCAAATCGCTCCAAGACCGCATTTATGTTTCTTGTTACCCGTGAACGCACTCTCTCTACAGTATATATTCCGAGGTCGACTTGCGGAGAGTCCAGAATATATTCTGTCTGTGGTTCTTTGTTTTGTATCAGAGGTCAGTTTACGGACGTGTTCACAAACACACAGACATATATATATATACCTATATATATACTCTTTTACTTGTTTCAGTCATTTGACTGCGGCCATGCTGGAGCACCGCCTTTATTAGTCGAGCGAATCGACCCCAGGACTTATTCTTTGTAAGCCCAGTACTTATTCTATCGGTCTCTTTGGCCGAACTGCTAAGTGACGGGGACATAAACTCACCAGCATCGGTTGTCAAGCAATGCCAGGGGGACAAACAGACACACAAACATATATATATATATATATATATATATATATATATATATATATATATATACATATATTCGACAGATTTATTTCAGGCACACACACATATGTGTGTGTCTATATTGGTATAAACAAGAAAAATGGAGCTTAAAAAACGAGTATATCTCTTTTTCTTGTTTCAGTCATTTGACTGCGGCCATGCTGGAGCACCGCCCTTAGTCGAGCAAATCGACCCCGGGACTTATTCTTTGTAAGCCTAGTACTTGTTCTATCGGTTTCTTTGGCCGAACCGCTATGTTACGGGGACTTAGGAAAGCAACATCGGTTCAAATGCACTTTCGAGGCTTTTGGTCACTTGCCCAAGGTGACCGTGTCCAGTCTCACTGTGTGCGCGGATTTGGTAAACGGAAACGGAAAAAAGCTTGTATATATATATATATATATATATATATGCGTGGGTGTCTTTGTGTCTATGTTTGTCCCCCCACCATCGCTTGACAAACGATGTTGGTGTGTTTATGCCCCTGAAACTTAGCAGTTCGGCGAGAGACCAATAGAATAAGTACTAGGCTTATACAAAGATTAAGTCCTTGGGTCAGTTTCTTCGACTAAAGGTGATGCTCCAGCATGGCCACAGTCAAATTACTGAAACATGTAAAAGAGTATATATATACATATAGGTGGAGAGCTGGCAGAGTCAATAGCACACTGAGCGAAATGCTTAGCGTTATATCATCCATCGTTACGTTCTGAGTTCAAATTTTGCCAAGGTCGAATTTGCCTTTGTCCTTTTATGAAGGCACAATGGCCCAGTGGTTAGGGCAGCGGACCCGCGGTCGGAGGATCACGGTTTCGATTCCCAGACCGGGCGTTCTGTGTGTTTATTGAGCGAAAACACCTAAAAGCACCACGAGGCTCTGGCAGGGGGGGGGCGACCCCTGTTGTACTTTAAACGGCGGTGCATCAGCATGGCCACAGCTCTGAGCTGAAACTAGATAAAAAAAAATATTAGGAAAAGACATAGGTAGAAACTCTATAAGATGTACCCAGTGTAAGCTATGGACACATAAGGGGTGCAGCAATGTCAAAGGAAGTCTAACTAGGAAGATAGTTTTTGTATGTGGCAGATGCTCAGGAGCAATAAACACTGAAAATGTACAGAGAACAACTTCCGCCACATTCCAGGAAGAAAAACTAGAAATTATTGATAGCTTCCGTTACCTAGGTGACTAAGTCAGTAGCGGGAGTGGGTGTGCTGAAAGTGTAGCTGCTAGAATAATAATAGCCTGGGCAAAGTTCAGAGAGCTCTTACCTCTGCTGGTAACAAAGGGCCTCTTGCTCAGAGTAAAAGGCAGACTACGGTGCATGTGTACGAACAGCCATGCTACATGGCAGTGAAACTTGGGCCATGACTGCTGAGGATATGCGTAAGCTCGCAATGAATGAAGCCAGTAAGCTCCGATGGATGTGTAATGTCAGTGTGCATACTCGACAGAGTGTAAGTACCTTGAGAGAAAAGTTGCCCCTAAGAAGCATCAGTTGTGGTATGCAAGAGAGACAATTGCGCTGGTATGGTCATGTGGCAAGAATGGATGAGGATAGCTGTGTGAAAAAGTGCCACACCCTAGCGGTTGAGGGAACCTGTGGAAGAGGTAGACCCAGGAAAACCTGGGATGAGGTGGTGAAGCACAACCTTCGAACATTAGGCCTCACCGAGGCAATGACTAGTGACCGAGACTTTTGGAAATATGCTGTGCATGAGAAGACCCGGCAGGACAAGTGAGACCATAACCCATGGCATTTACCAGGGATGATAGCCAGCCCACTTATGCATACCTTTCCTTCATTGGACACTAAACTCTGCTTGCAAAGACCTGTTGGAGCAAGTAAAATCGAAATTGAACCAAATTCGATGACTGGCACCCGTGCCAGTGGAGTGGGGTCTCTGCCAGAGCGGCTGTCTGGCTTCCATGCCGGTGGCACATAAAAAGCATCATTTGAGCGTGATCATTACCAGCGTCGCCTTACTGGCACGTGAAAAAACTGTTGAGCGAGGTTGTTGCCAGTGCCACTGGACTGACTCCTGTGCATGTGGCATGTAAAAAACACCAATTCAAGCATGGCCATCGCCAGACTGGCCCTCGTGCCGGTGGCACGTAAAAACACCCACTACACTCTCGGAGTGGTTGGCATTAGGAAGGGCATCCAGCTGTAGAAACTCTGCCAAATCAGAGTGGATTTGATAGACAGAAACTGAAAGAAACCTGTTGTATATATAATATATATATATATATGTTTGTGTGTCTGTGTTTGTCCCACCACTATCACTTGACAACCGATGTTGGTGTATTTACATCCCTGTAACTTGGCAGTTCAGCGAAAGAGTCTGATAGAATAAGTACTAGGCTTACAAAGAATAAGTCCTGTGGTCGATTTGTTCGACTAAAGGTGGTGCTCCAGCATGGCCGCAGTCAAATGACTGAAACAAGTAAAAGAATAAAAGAATGGCGGCATATCAAACGCTGGAAGAAATGCAATCAAACATTTTCTCTGCCGATTCCAGTAACAATCATCATCATCATCATCATCATCATTTAACGTCCACTTTCCATGCTGGCATGGGTTGGACAGTTCAACTGCGGTCTGGGAAGCCAGAAGGCTGCACCAGGCTCCAGTCTGATCTGGCAGTGTTTCTACAACTGGATGCCCTTCCTAACGCCAACCATTCTGTGAGTGTTGTGGGTGCTTTTTACGTGCCAAACGAGTCTGGCAAACGGCCACGATCGGATGGTGCTTTTTATGTGCCACTGGCACAAGGGCCAGGCGAGGCTGGCAATGGCCACGATCGGATGGTGATTTTTACGTGCCACCGGCACGGAGGCCAGTCGGGGCGGCGCTGGCAACGCTATAATAATAGAAATTAAGGGTTCCAAATTTCTGGCGCAAGGCCAGCAATTTTTGTGGGGTGGGTGTGGGGCGGTTTAGTTGATTACATTGACTTTTGACTCTTACTCTATTTTATTGGTTCCTGAAGAATGAAAGACAAAGGTAACCTCAGCAAAATTGAAACTCAGAAGAAATACAGCAATTTGGTTTCCCATCACACTCCACATTTCTACCTGCTCACCATTGTATATATTTAGGGCTAAAAAATCCACAAGGTGGATAGCCATATGCTAGAAGAAGATCACATACGATCTAAATACAAAGAAAGAATGTTCTCCAGAGAAAATTCAGCAAACACCGAAGAACATTCTTTCTTTGTAGTTAGATCATATGTGATCTTCTAGCATATGGCTATCCACCTAGTGGATTTTTTAGCCCTAAATATACTCGTATTGGAATTTTTTCTAATTTTTCAGATTTTTTATATGCTGGGCTACTAGTTTTAAATCGCTATTAATTAAATTAATATTCAATTTATCTCCCTCATTATTTAAATGCTCACCATTGTAAATAGAAATATTAATAATCAATTCTTTTATTAGCCACAAGGGCTCACATAAAATAAACATTAAATGACATGCAACAACCCAAAAGACAAAAACAGGACAATACAATAGGTTTTACGGCATATAAACAATCATCATCATCATTTAACGTCCGTTCTCCATGCTAGCATGGGTTGGACGGTTCGACCGGGGATCTGAGAAGCCAGAAGGTTGCACCAGGCTCCAGTCTGATCTGGCAGTGTTTCTACAGCTGGTTGCCCTTCCTAATGCCAACCACTCCGTGAGTGTAGTGGGTGCTTTTTACGTGCCACCTGCACAGGTGCCAGGCGAGGCTGGCATCGGCCACGGTTGGATTGGTGCATTTTACGTGCCACCTGCACGGAAGCCAGTCGAGGCGGTGCTGACTTCGGCTATGATTCGGATAGTGCTTTTTACGTATCTCCAGTCCAGGGGTCCTGGCATGTGCCGGGTGCCAGTCATAGGATTGGTTCAATTTTGATTCCAACAATATATATAGAAAAACAATATATATAGAAAAACAATATATATAGAAATAACAAATTAAAACTGCCAATAGGGGAGGTGCTTTAAGGTCCTCATGGAGAAACACACAAAAGCCACGGGTGCCTGATCAACAGGGCAAGAACCCTTCTTTAATTCCCTTTTTACAGGTGCATGCTCAGAATTGGTCCTTTCACACTGGCCCTTCTTCCAATATTCACCCAACTTTCAACAAACTTCCCTCTCCATCCTCAATTCCCTTTTCAAGGGAAACTTGAAAAGGTTGATGAGGGCCTGGCCAAAGAGGAAAGTGTCTGTCTTCAGCCCTTTCAAATAAGTCCACCATACTATGAGGAAGCTAGTAGTACATTGAACCCCAGTGTTTTACTGGTACTCAATTTATCGACCCTGGAAGGATGAAAGGCAAAGTCGACCTCAGCAGAATTTGAACTCTGAACATAGCGGAGGGGATAGGCGATTACATCAACCCCAGTGCTTAACTGGTACTTAATTTATCGACCCTGAAAGGATGAAAAGCAAAGTTTACCTTGGTGAGATTTGAACTCTGAACGTAGCAGCAGACGAACTACCACTAAGCATGTCGCCGGGTGTGCTAATGAATCTGCCAACTCACTGTCTTAAATAATAATAATAATAATAGTCCTTTCTACAGGAAGCACAAGGCCTCAAATTTGGGGGAAGGGATTAAGTCGATTACATTGACACCAGTGCAAAACTAGTACTTATTTAATCGACCCCAAGAGTAAGAAAGGCAAAGTCAACCCTGGCAGAATTTGAACTCAGAACGTAGCGAAAGGCAAAATACCTATTTCTTTACTAACCACAAGGGGCTAAACACAGAGAGGACAAACGGATTAAGTTGATTATATCGACCCCAGTGCGTAACTAGTACTTATTTAATCGACCCTGAAAGGATGAAAGACAAAGTTGACCTCGGCGGAATTTAAACTCAGAATGTAGCGGCAGACGAAATATCTATTTCTTTACTACCCACAAGGGGCTAAACACAGAGAGAACAAACAAGGACAGACAGACGTATTAAGTCGATTACATCAACCCCAGTACGTAACTGGTACTTATTTAATCGACCCCGAAAGGATGAAAGGCAAAGTCGACCTCGGCGGAATTTGAGCTCAGAACATAGCGGCAGACAAAATACCTATTTCTTTACTACCCACAAGGGGCTAAACACAGAGAGGACAAACAAGGACAGGCATAGGTATTAAGTCGATTACATCGATCCCAGTGCATAACTGGTACTTATTTAATCGACCCCAAAAGGATGAAAGGCAAAGTCGACCTCGGCGGAATTTGAACTCAGAACGTAGCGGCAGACGAAATACCTATTTCTTAACTACCTACAAGGGGCTAAACCCAGAGAGGACAAACAAGGACAGACAAATGGATTAAGTCGATTACATTGACCCCAGTGCGTAACTGGTACTTATTTAATCGACCCCAAAAGATGAAAGGCAAAGTCGACCTCGGCGGAATTTGAACTCAGACCATAGCTGCAGACGAAATACCGCCAGGCATTTCACCCGGCGTTCTAACGTTTCTGCCAGCTCACCATCTTAAATAATAATAATAATAATAATAATAATAATAATAATAATAATAATAATAATAATAATAATAATAATAATAATAATAATAATCCTTTCTATTATTGGCACAAGACCTGAGATTCTGGTGGGAGGGGACTAATTGATTACATTGACCCCAGTTCTTGACTGCTACTTATTTTGTCAACCCCGAAAGAAGAAAGTCAAAGTCCACCTTGGCACAATTTTCCAAGGCCCCACATTGGGATTCCCTGATCTGGGACTTTTCCATTTCCTCTCTTACCTTAACCGTTTCTGTTTCTTTGTGTTTTATTTTCTCAGAACTGCGACTTGCTCTCATTCAACTGGCCGTTACCACTTCGAAAGAGGACAACCTGCGCAATGCCTCCATCAAAATTGCCGAAGCAGCCAAAAGAGCTGACGTTGTTGCGCTACCCGTAAGTAAGAATTACATTTCGGTTTTGACGGGATTCCAAACTCCAAGAAACAGTTAAAACAATTTTTGGAACAGAGATCTTTATCTTTTGTTTTTTATTTGTTTACGTTTCGGCTGATATACCCTCCAAGCCTTCATCAGGTGTCTTGGGGAAATTTCAAACCTGGGTTCTCATTCCTAAGGTATTTTCCGATGTTGTTGTTATTATTGTTATTATTATTATTATAATTATTATTCAGGTCACTGCCTGGAGTCGAACTTGGAGAAGATCCATTACAACGGTTGGAAAAAAAAAATCCGAGTTCGATTCCAGGCAGTGACCTGAATAATAATAATAATAATCATCATCATCATCATTTAACGTCCGTTTTCCAGGCTAGCATGGGTTGGACGGTTCGACCGGGGTCTGGGAAGCCAGGAGGCTGCACCAGGCTCCAGTCTGATCTGGCAGTGTTTCTACAGCTGGATGCCCTTCCTAACACCAACCAATAACAACAACAACAACAACATTGAAAAATACCTTAGGAACGAGAACCCAGGTTTGAAATTTCCCCAAGAGACCTGATGAAGGCTGGAGGATATACCAGCCGAAATGTTGTGTTAACAACAAACAAGATGAGGACAAATATCCGTCAAGTGTAAATAATGTATATAATTCCTCACCTCTTAAATATAGAAATGAACTCATACATGGAAATGATATATGTATCTTTTACTCTTTTACTTGTTTCAGTCATTTGACTGCGGCCATGCTGGAGCACCGCCTTTGGTCGAGCAACTCGATCCCAGGACTTATTCTTTTGTAAGCCCAGTACTTATTCTATCGGTCTCTTTTGCCGAACCGCTAAGTAACGGGAACATAAACACACCAGCATCGGTTGTCAAGCAATGCTAGGGGGACAAACACAAACACACAAACATATACACACACATACATATATATATATATATACGACGGGCTTCTTTCAGTTTCCGTCTACCAAATCCACTCACAAGGCTTTGGTCAGCCCGAGGCTATAGCAGAAGACACTTGCCCAAGGTGCCATGCAATGGGAATGAACTCGGAACCATGTGGCTGGTAAACAAGCTACTTACCACACAGCCACTCCTGCGCCTATATACATATATACGACAGGCTTCTTTCAGTTTCCATCTACCAAATCCACTCACAAGGCTTTGGTCGGCTCAAGGCTATAGTAGAAGACACTTGCCCAAGGTGCCACACAGTGGGACTGAACCTGGAACCATGTGGTTGGTAAGCAAGCTACTTACCACACAGCCACTCCTGCCATGGCGCTTTTTTTTTTTTTGTGATGTGTTTGCTTGCTTCCCCTCTCTTTAGAACCTGGTTATGCATCTGGTCGGGCCATGGAGAAATATCACCTTACTTGAAAACTGGTGAAGATTGGTGACAGTAAGGGCATCGAACTGTAGAAAATATGATCCTAAAAATTCCATCCGCTGCAAGCAAGCATGGAAAAGTGGACATTAAGATGAGGAGGATGGTGATGGAGATGAGGAGGATGTGATGTTGAAAGCCATGACAACAGCAACAGCAACAACATGTGTGTTTGTTCTAAGTTTCCTTTTCTCTCCCTTCCAGGAATGCTTTAATTCTCCATATGGCACTGGTTACTTCAAAGAATATTCCGAGGAAATCCCCGGAGCTTCAACTGAAGTCTTAAGTAAAGCTGCAAAACAAAATAAAGTTTACGTAATTGGAGGTTAGTTGCATTTTTTTTATTTCTTTCCTTATCTATATGCCTGTCTAATTAAGAAATCGTTATCATAATAAATAGTAAAAAAAATCATTATAGGCGCAGGAGTGGCTGTGTGGTAAGTAGCTTGCTAACCAACCACATGGTTCCGGGTTCAGTCCCACTGCGTGGCATCTTGGGCAAGTGTCTTCTGCTATAGCCCCGGGCCGACCAATGCCTTGTGAGTGGATTTAGTAGACGGAAACTGAATGAAGGCTTGTATATTTGTTCTTACCTGTTTCATGTATGTATGTAAAATCCGCAAATTTCCAAGCAGAAAACGGAATAGAACTGTCATTTCCTTCCACGGAAATACCCAAAATGAAATGGTTTGATTATGTCGAATTATATTGAAGGAATGCCTTTTTTGTCTAACTATTTATCTCTTACTCTTTACTCTTTTACTTGTTTCAGTCATTTGACTGCGGCCATGCTGGAGCACCGCCTTTAATCGAGCAAATCGAGCCCGGGACTTATTCTATCGGTCTCTTTTGCTGAACTGCTAAGTGACGGGGACGTAAACACACCAGCATCGGTTGTCAGGCAATGCTAGGGGGACAAACAGAAACACAAACACATATACACACATATATATATATATATATACATATATACGACAGGCTTCTTTCAGTTTCCGTCTACCAAATCCACTCACAAGGCATTGGTCGGCCCGGGGCTATAGCAGAAGACACTTGCCCAAGATGCCACGCAGTGGGACTGAACCCGGAACCATGTGGTTGGTTAGCAAGCTACTTACCACACACCCACTCCTAGCCTTACTATATATCTGCTTGCCTAAGTTTTTATCTGTATATCTATTTAACTATATATCTGCCTATCTAATTATCTGCTTTAAGGTAATGAGCTGGCAGAACCTTTAGCACTGCTGGACAAAATTCTTAGCATTATGTTCTGAGTTCAAATTCCACCAAGGTCATATTTGCCTTTCATCCCTTTCAGGGTCAGTAAAATAAATACCAGAAAATTGCTGGCCTTGTGCCAAAATTTAAAATCAGTACTTTGCTTATTTTCTAATGTTTTTTTTTCTTTTTATTATTTCATTTTCTATACAAGGTTCCCTTCCAGAAGCCAAGAATGGAAAACTGTTTAATACCTGCCCTGTTTTTAACCCGGATGGGGAGATGATTGCTCAGCATCAGAAGGTGAAATTCCATACAGTTTATTAGTTTCAATATCAGTTGGTTTGCATCATCAACATCATCGTCTGTTTTCCGTGCTGGCACGGGTTGGACGGTTCGACCGGGGATCTGGGAAGCCAGGGGCTGCACCAGGCTCCAGTCTGATCTGGCAGTGTTTCTACAGCCGGATGCCCTCCCTAACGCCAACCACTCCGCAAGTGTAGTGGGTGCTTTTTACGTGCCACCGGCACAGGTGCCAGGGGAGTCTGGCATCGGCCACAATTGGTTGGTGCTTTTAACGTGCCACCGGCACGGAAGCCTCCCAAGGCGGTGCTGGCATCAGCCATGTTTGGATGGTGCTTTTTATGTGCCACCGGCACAGAAGCCAGTCGAGGCGGCGCTGGCAACGGCCACGTTCGGATGGTGCTTTTTATGTGCCACTGGCACAGGTATCACAACTACTATTTCCATTGATATTTGTTTAGTTCTGCAAATTTAGACATTCACATCAAATTACTTTGGCGTAAAAAGCACCATTCAAGTGTGGTCGATGCCTATACCGCCTGAGTGGCCCTTGCGCCAGTGGCACGTAAGAAGCACCCACTACATTCTCGGAGTGGTTGGTGTTAAGAAGGGCATCCAACTGTAGGAACATTGCCAGATCAGATTGGAGCCTGGTGCAGCCTACTGGCTTGCCCAGTCCTCAGTCAAACCGTCCAACCCATGCCAGCATGGAAGTGGACCTTAAATAATGATGATGATGATGATGATGATGATGATATGTTTGTTCTATCAAATTACACCACCCTTCGCCTTTGGGTGCCTTGAATGATGTTCACATCATCATCATCATTTAATATCCGTTTTCCATGCTGGCATGGGTTGGATGGTTTGACCAAAAACTGGTAAGCTAGGGAGCTGCACCAGGTTCCACCCTGATTTGGCAGGGTTTCTACAGCTTGATGCCCTTCATAATACCAACCACTCCAAAAATGTAATGGGTGCTTTTTACACACCACCAGCATGGGGGCCAGTTACGAAATCCTGGAATTAGCCATGACTATGATTTCACGTGGCTTGACCGGTCTTTGGCCAGACTCCCTCGTCCTTGTTTCTTCCTCTACATTTTTTATTTTTTTCTATTGGATTGATCACCATGAAGTCAAAACACACTCCCATATACATTATTTACATTCGACAGATATTTGTCCTCATCTTGTTTGTTGTTAACACAACATTTCGGCTAATATACCCTCCAGCCTCCTTCGACAAATATTCTTCAGATGTAAATAATGTACATAATTCCTCATCTCTTAAATATAGTGTCGCCTTACTGGCACTTGTGCCGGTGGCATGTGAAGAAAACATTCAAGCCTGGTCGTTGCCAGTGCCGCTGGACTGGCTCCTGTGCAGGTGAAAAGTAAAGAAGCACCGTTTCGACCCTTTGCTTGAGGAGACCTATTGAGTCAAGTGCATCAACATGAAAAATCAATGGAAATTGTAGTTGTGATCCCTGTGCCGGTGGCACGTAAAAAGCACCAACTGATCGTGGCCGTTGCCAGCGTTGCCTGGCCCCTGTGCTGGTATCAAGTAAAAAGCACCTACTATCCTCTCTCAGAGTGGTTGGCGTTAGGAAGGGCATCCAGCTGTAGAAACATTGCCAGATCAGATTGGAGCCTGATGAAGCCTTCTGGCTTCCCAGACCCCGGTCGAACCGTCCAACCCATGCTAGCATGGAAAACGGACGTTAAACGATGATGATGATGATGATGATGACTCCTATATACTTCTACTAAACTGGCTCCTGTTTCTTAGTGTCGGCTTGTCTCGTGTCACCTTCATTCGGTTAATCCCAACATGCCCATCTCTCCTCCTCTTCTTATCACCTTCACTTTGTGTCCAGCATTGTCCGCAAGGACAGACGCTGCACTAATTATTATTAGTCAGCCTCTGTTCTTTCCGGAAATGTCCTCATTCAGGAATTCCTTCATTGCACCAGACTCTACTGCAGTCATCAGTTTGGAGCACTTCAACTGGAATGTCAACAGCTTCACTCACAATTCGAAGAGGCTGTAAGGGACAAGAGTAGAGGCATCTTCCCGCAGATCATCATCATCACCATCGTTTAACATCCATTTTCCATGCTGGCATGGGTTGGAAGGTTTGATATGGAACTGGCCATCCAAGGAACTTTCCAGATTCCAATTGTCTGTTGGGGCATGGTTTCTACAGCTCGATGCCCTTCCTAACGCCAACCACTCTACAGAATGTACTGGATGCTTTTTATGTGCCACCATGTGAAGGCGCATGGCTCAGTGGTTAGAGTGTGGAGCTTATGATCGTGAGGTTGTGAGTTCGAATCCAGGACCGGGCTGCGTGTTGTGTTCTCGAGCAAGACACTTTATTTCACGTTGCTCCAGTTCACTCAGCTATAGAAATGAGGTATAGAGATGAGCGTCACTGGTGCCAAGCTGTATCGGCCCTTTGCCTTTCCCTTGAATAACACTGGTGGCATGAAGAGGGGAGGCCGGTATGCATGGGTTTCCATAAACAACCTTGCCCAGACTTGTGCCTGGGGGGGATAACTTTCTAGGTACAATCCCATGGTCAGTCATGACCGAAGGGGGGTCTCAGCATGGGTGAAATTACGCAGTACTGGCACAAGTGCATTTTATGTGGCGCCGGCACCAGAAAAGGACAAGCCTGTATGTATGGATGACAGCGATTCTACTTAGCTTGATGCATCTTTACACTTTCCGCCTAAAGCAAGAATTTTTTCTCCATGGCAAACCACACTGAAAGGCCTCTTTACGGGTCAAATATGTCCCAGACACCTTTGTTCTGATCTAAAGTTTATTTAATAAGATTCTATGTTTCCTGCCTGAAAATGCTTCCTGGGAAATTAAAAACTTTTTATGTTTTCTTTTTAAACCAGGTACATTTATTTGATATTAATATTCCTGGGAAAATATCCTTCCAAGAGTCCAAGATTTTGAACGCCGGCAATAAATTGACTACATTTAATACACGTGAGTTCAGTCTCCATCGTCACCATCATCATCATCATTATCATCGATATCATCATCATCAATGTCATAATCATTATCATCATCAACATTGTCATCACCATCATCATCATAATCATCATGCTCATCATCATCATCGTTGTCATCATCATCATCACCATCATCATTGTTGTCGTTGAATCATCATCATCATCATCATCACCATTTTTATATCTGCTTTTCCCATTTTAGCACAGGTTGGACCAGACTTATTGTGGCCTGTTTCTCAGGCTTCTTTCAGTTTCCCTCCACCAAATCCACTCACAAGGCTTTGGTTGGTTTTTGGCTTTTGTAAAAGACACTTGCCCAAGGTGCTGTGCGTTGGTACCGAACACAGAACCATGTGGTTGGGAAGCAAGCTTCTTACCACACTACCACACCAGCACTTATAATATGAGTAGAAAACAAAATTCAAATGCTCCAGCATGGCCACAGTCAAACTGGATCAGTGTGAAATAAAGTATCTTGCTGAAGAAGCAGTAGAGCATGTCATTTCCAAATTTCTGGCTGAGTGAATTGCGTCATGTTGCTGTTTTTCACACAGACGGTGCCCAACTGACCCTACTATACTGTGTAGTCAACAAAATCAAAACCAAACAATGTACACATGCAAAATTAAAAATATAAAACTGCAACATTTTACCCATCACACCCTGTATATTTGTGTGTGTATATTATAAGTGACGCCAGTGCAGCCTCCACTGGCTTCTGTGCCGGTGGCACATAAAAAGCACCATCCGAACGTGACCGATGCCAACCCTGCCTCGAATGGCTTCTGTGCCGGTGGCACATAAAAAGCATCGTCCGAACGTGACCGATGCCAACCCTGCCTCGAATGGCTTCTGTGCCAGTGGCACATAAAAAGCATCGTCCGAACGTGACCGATGCCAACCCTGCCTCGAATGGCTTCTGTGCCGGTGGCACATAAAAAGCATCGTCCGAACGTGACCGATGCCAACCCTGCCTCGAATGGCTTCTGTGCCGGTGGCACATAAAAAGCACCATCCGAACGTGGCCGATGCCAACCCTGCCTCGAATGGCTTCTGTGCCGGTGGCACATAAAAAGCACCATCCGAACGTGACCGATGCCAACCCTGCCTTGACTGGCTTCTGTGCCGGTGGCACATAAAAAAGCACCAACCGATCGTGGCCGATGCCAGTCCCCTCTGGCACCTGTGCAGGTGGCACGTAAAAAGCACCTACTACACTCGCGGAGTGGTTGGCGTTAGGAAGGGCATCCAGCCATAGAAACACTGCCAGATCAGACTGGAGCCTGGTGCAGCCCCTGGCTCCCCAGACCCCGGTCGAACCATCCAACCCGTGCTAGCGCGGAAAACGGATGTTAAACGATGATGATGATGGTGATTTTATTTAATGCTTATATATGTAATTTTTTGTCTTTACCTTTTTCAGCATTTGGTAAGATTGGTATTGGCATATGCTATGATATCAGATTTGCAGAAATGGCACAGTTGTATGCTAAGCGGGGTATGTACAATTTACGGGTAACACTAGATCTTGATTTTAGGCATTCACCACCAAACCTATCTATATCCAACTAAAGCTCTTACTTGTTTATAGATGTGCTATTGTCCTTTTCCTGCTTCTTATGTTTTGACAATTTCCGTTCATTGTGTTTTTTACCTTTGATATATATATATATATATGTATAGGGCGGCGAGCTGGCAGAATCGTTAGCATGCCGGGCGAAATGCTTCGCGGTATTTCGTCTGTCGTTACGTTCTGAGTTCAAATTCCGCCAAGGTCGACTTTGCCTTTCATCATTTTGGGGTCGATAAATAAACTACCTGTTTCGCACTGGGGTCGATATAATCGACTTAATCCGTTTGTCTGTCCTTGTTTGTCCCTTCTATGTTTAGCCCCTTGTGGGTAGTAAAGAAATATATATATATATATATATATAGATATATATATATTTATATTCTTTTTTTCTCTCCTTGTTTCTTTTCTGTGTATCTTTCTGTCAAAGAGCGAAGAGCGTAGGCTCGAAACGTAAAAGACTTGTTTTATCTCTATTCCTGAGCGCCATACTAATACATTTGTTTGTTTGTACTCCACCTGCCTTCGTTTTTTGTTTATTTTCGTAAACCTTCCCCATTATATATATATATATGTGTGTGTGTGTGTGTATGTTCCACTTGACTGGCTCCCATGCCAGTGACATGTAAAAAGCACCATTCAAGCATGGCCAATGCCAGTACCACCTGACTGGCCCTCATGGCACTTAAAAAGCACCCACTACACTCTCTAATGTTCAGGTCATTTGGGCAATGCTGGCGGTATATTCTCCATATCGTATAAATGATGTACCACTCGCAGTGGCGCTGGAGAGAGTAGAGTTTCAAGGCTTTAAGGTGGTCCCAGTAATTGAGATCAGTCATACCTTCAACTCATTTAGTGAGTACCCTCTGGGGTGATTCAATCCTCGAGATGTATGTATATATGTATATGTATGTATGTATGTACATATATATGTCAGGTCACTTTCGAGTGCTACTGGTAACATGTAACCCAGTACAACCTGTTGCATGGTCAGGTCGTCAGCGACTAAACCGGCAACCCCACCAAGCTTGCTTGGTGAGGAGGGTGTTTATTGGACACCCTGCGAGATGAAAAACAAAACCCGTCAAAGGGCGGAAGAACTCTTGAGAGTCAATGGCCATCCAATAAATGTATCTTGCGCGGGGACATAGAAATAATCGGACTGAATACCCGATTGCGTGGTTAAACTATTGGGAGTGAAGGACTCCTAGTCTTTCTTAGGGCATTCTTCTAGGAGAAGGTAACTCAGGTAACTGGGATAACTCCGACATAAAACCTGCGGCTCAGTGGTTACCGATGATGTTGATTGTTCTTCTTTTCGGATTATAGTTGCTGTTGCTTAGTGAGTGAGATTGACACAGTGCACAGCCTTTCCTCACTTTAAAAAAAAATCTTCTTGCACAGACATTGCACGATAACAACATTGATTAAGCTTCGTGCAATGGCCATACTCGATAATGAGGGGGCAGCCACCATATATGTAGTAGGTGCAGGCGTGGCTGTATGGTAAGAAGTTTGCTTCCCAACCACATGGTTCCGGGTTCAGTCCCACTGCGTGGCACCATGAGCAAGTGTGCCTTCTGCCATAACCCTTTTTTATTAATATGTATGCATGTGATGTGTTACTCCCTTCTTGCTTTGACTTCACATGATAATTGTGGATGAGTGTCAGCATCATGCAAGCAGTGCCCTTCATTTCTAATCATCAGTGAAAACATGTCTTGTTATGGTGAAATATTCCCTTACATGGCCCCCTACACTAATGCTTTCTACATGGCACCATCACCAGTGCTTTCTACGTATTATCTCATAGCTTTGAGATTTCCATGCTGTAATTGCTTATTTGTAAAAGGACATTGTAGGGTTGGTGTGAGAGGCTGGATCTGACTGGTTTGAACATAAAACAGAAAGGTGGCGAGCTGGCAGAAACGTTAGCATGCCGGGCGAAATGCTCAGCAGTATTTCGTCCACCACTGCGTTCTGAGTTCAAATTCCACCGAGGTCAACAAAATAAGTACCAGTTACGCACTGGTGTCGATGTAATCAACTTAATCCCTTTGTCTGTCCTTGTTTGTCCTCTCTGTGTTTAGCCCCTTGTGGGTAGTAAAGAAATAGGTATTTTATGTGCCGCTACGTTCTGAGTTCAAATTCTGCCGAGGTCAACTTTGCCTTTCATCCTTTCGGGGGTCAATTAAATAAATACCAGTTATGCACCGGGGTCGATATAATCGACTTAATCCGTCTGTCTGTCCTTGTTTGTCCCCTCTGTGTTTAGCCCCTTGTGGGTAGTAAAAAAATAGGTATTTCGTCTGCCATTACGTTCTGAGTTCAAATTCTGCCAAGGTCGACTCTGCCTTTCATCCTTTCGGGGTCAATTAAATTAAGTACCAGTTACGCACTGGGGTCGATGTAATCGACTTAATCCGTTTGTCTGTCCTTGTTTGTCCCTTCTGTGTTTAGCCCCTTGTGGTAGTAAAAAATATTAAAAAATAAAACAGAATATTTAGGCCAGATACAGTTAGTTTCAGTGTTAAAGGGTTAAATCGTTTGTTTATTAAATGGTGCATATGTGTATATATGTGTGAGTGTGCGCATTTGTGCATAGTGTGTATGATGATGATGATGATGATGGTACAGTTATTGTTCTTTTTCTCTGTTTGTGTCCAGGCTGCAAGCTTCTTGTGTACCCAGGGGCTTTCAACATGACCACCGGTCCGGCCCACTGGGAGTTGCTGCAGCGAAGTCGTGCTTTGGATAACCAGTTGTATGTAGCCACAGTCTCACCAGCACGTTCTGAAACAGCATCGTACACTGCATGGGGCCACAGCACCGTTGCTAGCCCTTGGTAAGTCTAACCCCATTGTCATAACTGCTTGGTAATTGGTCAGCTATTGGTTGAAGTCATTTTAAAACCCAAACGCCTTCATTGCATGATGTCACCACTGAATGTCTAATTAACTGCTGTATTCATCATGTAATAATATGTCCTCAAGGATGATGATGATGTAGCCATTTAAGAAAAAGAAGCAGGTGATGGCTCTATGCTAGATGTTGGAAGGTTAAGAGTATGTTAGAAGGACAAGTGCGGGTGTCTTTGTAGAGAGAAGAAATGTGGATACCCTGCATTATAAAAGCAAGGGTGAGAATAGCTAGGAAGAAAATGGTGGTGATGGGGTACCAGAGCAAAACCTTAAGGAACAAGGAGGTCCTTTATAGCAGGCTCATTATGTGTAGTAAGTCAGTCCCCCTGGACATCACAGTGCTAGGACCCATAGGGCTAGTTACCATGACTTATAAATGTCTAAGATCACACCATTATCCTGGTATGGGATGCCATCCCATTGCAGGGTTACCCAGCCGAGTGGACTGGAGCAATGTAAAATGAAGTGCTTCTCTCAAAAACACCATACACCACCCAGTCCAGCAATTGAAACCATGGTTTTGTGATAATGAATGCAGCACCTTACCGACTGGGCCATGCGTTTTCACCAATGATGTATAGAGGTTTTACTTCATAATTAGCGAGTTGTTTCCCTTGGATCAGCAGCTGACTGTTTCCAGCAATAATCC
Source organism: Octopus sinensis (assembly GCF_006345805.1). Taxonomy (NCBI): domain Eukaryota; kingdom Metazoa; phylum Mollusca; class Cephalopoda; order Octopoda; family Octopodidae; genus Octopus; species Octopus sinensis. The sequence continues at coordinate 6,734,949 of NC_043014.1, forward strand.
AGGGTGTGGCAGAAAGGTTGCCCCGATTTCAAAATCCCTCTCACTTAACTCCTCTACAACCATTATCTTGTAGGGATGCATGGGGAGGGGTCATACATATCATCATCTGGAAAAGATTTTCTAACTAGAAAGGGCAACTATATGGGAAATTACCACCTGTGTCATCTCTTGTGAAAGGTAGGAGAGTCCAGTTTGCTGGACATTGTTGTAGAGCTGAAAAAGAAGTAATTTCTACTCTGCTCCTCTGGAAGCCATCTACTCGCAATACCAGAGGGCACACACTCTCCTACCCTAATGTAATCTCCAGGGATACAGGCATCCAGCAACAGGACCTCCGTAATGCTATGATGGACCGTGAAGTCTGGTGTAACATAGTAAATTCCATTGTCTCGACCAGAAGAGTCCAGTTTGCTGGACATTGTTGTAGAGCTGAAAACGAGGCAATTTCTACTCTTCTCCTCTGGAAGCCATCTACTCGCAATACCAGAGGGCACACACTCTCCTACCCTGATGTAATCTCCAGGGATACAGGCATCCAGCAACAGGACCTCCGTAATGCCATGATGGACCATGAAGTCTGGCATAGCATGGTAAATTCCATTGTCTCGACCACAGTCGAACAATGATGATGTGATGAAGATTCTGCAGACACTTTGATCGGACATGTGTAAGGCAGATGTATGTTTTCGTGTAGAACGTTTCGGAGAGTGTTGTATTGAAGCTGCCACAGCTACGACATTTTCTGGCCAGTAAGTGGTCCTAGGGCGGCCAGGACTTTTCCTGTTTAAAGCCGATGATGTTTGTTTGAAGTTGGGAACCCACCAACAAATTGTTTTTCCATCCTGTACGGAGTTCATAACGACGAAGCGCAAAGTTTCTTCGTAAGGAACGTTGTATTGTTACGACGGATTCAGTGTTCTTAGCAACAACAAATGCACAATGCCCTCCACTCCAGGCCATGGTGGGTCCTGCCAGAGACAGAAAAGCAAATCACATTTAATGAACTTTAGAGAAATACAAAGTTCTTTCATGCATCTTCATCTGTTTGATTTATGCTTCACTTCAGTCTTATCACCAAGTAATTTGGTTAATGAATTTGTTATATTTTTTTCATTACAAACACAGAATTAAAGTATCTATGTGTGTGTATTATATATATATATATATAGTAAAAGCACCATCCGCTCATGTCCGTTGCCAGCCTCGCCTGGCCCCCGTGCCGGTGGCACGTAAAAGCACCATCCGTTCGTGTCCGTTGCCAGCCTCGCCTGGCCCCCGTGCCGGTGGTACGTAAAAGTACCATACGTTCATGGCCGTTTGCCAGCTCCGTCTGGCACCTGTGTGGGTGGCACATAAAAAGTACCCACTACACTCACGGAGTGGTTGGCGTTAGGAAGGGCATCCAGCTGTAGAAACACTGCCAGATCTGACTGGGCCTGGTGCAGCCTTCCGGCTTCACAGACCCCAGTTGAACCGTCCAACCCATGCTAGCATGGAAAACGGATGCTAAATGATGATGATGATATATATATATGCACACGCGCAAAAATATCTATGTATGTACATATTATCTATTCCATTTACAGGGGTAAAGTGATATCAACCACCGAGCATGATGAAGATATTGTATATGCTGAACTTGGTAAGTGACACCCTCTGAAACGCTTATAACTTGGGGTACTTTTCGTTGCTACTCCTCTTCGCTGTTTCTCCTTTTCCTTCTCCTCCTCCTGACTACTACTGTTTCTAGTGGAGGCGCAATGGCCAAGTGGTTAGGGCAGCGGACTCGCGGTCGTAGGATCGCAGTTTCGATTCCCAGACCGGGTGTTGTGAGTGTTTATTGAGCGAAAAACACCTAAAGCTCCACGAGGCTCTGGCAGGGGATGGTGGTGATCCCTGCTGTACTCTTTCACCACAACTTTCTCTCACTCTTACTTCCTGTTTCTGTTGTACCTGTATTTCAAGGGGCCGGCCTTGTCACTCTCTGTGTCACGCTGAATATCCCCGAGAACTACGTTAAGGCTACACTCGTCTGTGGAGTGCTCAGCCACTTACACGCTAATTTCACAAGCATGCTGTTCCATTGATTCGGATCAACCGGAACCCTCGTCATTGTAACCGACGGAGTGCTTCCATTCCACTACTGTTTCTCCCTCTCCTCCTCCTACTGATACCACTCCCTATATTTTTTGTTTTTGTTTTTGTGTGATCTTTGCAGATATGGACTACGTGGACGAAGTGCGTGACCAAATACCGCTTCGGAATCAGAAAAGGAAAGATCTCTACGACGTCTCTGACCTTGCAGAATAATTGCAATTTTGCTAATTGGAACAACGAACAGTGCTGTGTGATATTAACTATTCTCTATCTTTTAGTCAAATTACAATTGTCATTATTATTATTATTATTATTATTGTGGGGAGTTGGCAGAATGGTTAGCACATTGGGAAAACTGCTTAGCGACATTTTGTCCATTTTTACGTTCAGAGTTCAAACTCCGCTGGGGTCAACTTTGCCTTTCATTCTTTCAGGGTCAACAAAGTCCCACTCGAGTACTAGGGTCAATGTAAATGATTTACTCCTTCTTCTGAAATTGCTGGCCTTGTACCAAAATTTGAGACCATTATTATTATTGTTATTATTATTATTATGTTACAATTAATAATAATTATAAATGATAGTAGATTAGTGGAATTATTAGAGCCTGGGGTTGGGGTGGATAATACTTTGCAGTATTTGTTCTGATTCTATACACTTTGAGTTCAAATCCTACTGGCACCAATTTAGCCTCTGATCCCTCCAGGGTCAATAAAATAAAATACCCATTGTATACAGTGGGGAGGGCAGTGATATCAACTATGTCCTTCCCCCGAAAAACACTGACCTTGTGTTTAAATTAGAAACAATTATTATGAATAACTGAGTGTGAAATGCTACTGAAGTCACGTTTGCCCTTCATACTTAAGTGGTTGATAGAATACCAGTCACGTACTGGGGCAGATGTTATCATCAACAAATCTCACTCCCACCCCACCAAATAAAAGTCGCTGTCCTTTGACCTAAATTAACCCATTTGCGCCCAAATTTTTTTCTAGTGAATGAAATTGCCTGATAATTCATAGATACTATTGTTTTGACCTAAATAATGGCTGAAAAAAATTTCTTTGAAATCCGTTTGACACAGACCGCATACTCGTTAAGAACATGTTTCATTCTTTGATACAGATCATGCACAAATCACAATTTGTATCAAGTATTTGTTTTATACCCTTATAAATTAAGGGTCAGTTTAAACGGAAGATCAGCATGAAGGGGTTAAAAAGCAATTATTTGAGGGCAGCGAAATTAGCAAAAGTGACCCTCTAACAAAATATCTTGTATTTTATTCAGCTCTTTACATTCTGAGTTCAAATTTGCCTTTCGTCCCCCTGGGGTCCATTAACCCTTTTTGTTACCATATTCTGGTTGAAATACACTGCCTTTGCCTCAATTGATTTCTAAAATATTGACAAATTTATTCAAATAACTATTTCTTTACTACCTACAAGGGGCTAAACACAGAGGGGACAAACGGATTAAGTCGATTACATCGACCCCAGTGCCTAACTGGTACTTATTTAATCAACCCCGAAAGGATGAAAGGCAAAGTCGACCTCGGCGGGATTTGAACTCAGAACGTAGCGGCAGACAAAATACCGCTAAGCATTTCACCTGGCGTGCTAACGTTTCTGCCAGCTCGCCACCTTATTCAAACAACTGTCCTCGTTAACCCTGGAGCAATCAAATTATTATCAAATGCAATGCTTAATTACTCGCATTGCTTTGAATTAATCCGGCATTCATTATCTTGTACTTTCAAGATTTCAATGATGTGATTGTATATTTTTAAGAATGGCATTGTAGGGTAGGTGTGAGAGGCTGGATATGGCCAGTTTGAACATAAAACCAATAGACTATTTGGGCCACATGTGTCCAGTTTAACCCTTTAACATCCAAATTACTTCATCAAATGTAATTAATTTCAATTAATCACTGCTTTATCTCATCAATAATGTGATTGTTTATTTTTAAAACGAGTTGGTGTTAGAGTGCAGATTTGGCCGATTCAAAGATAAAACAGAATATTTTGGCCACTGCAAATGCTAAAGGGTCAAGCTAGTGTAAGTTTGACCGTTTTCATTTCGATCTCTTTTAAAGCAAAAGAGACTGACAGAATAAGTACTGGGCTTCCAAACAATAGGTCCTGGGGTCAATTTGCTTGACAAAAGGCAGTGCTCCAGTATGGCCACAGTCACATGACTGAAACAAGTAAAAGAGAGTAAAAAGAGTATATATATATATACACACACACAGGTGTGCATTACTGGTACCATAAATCTCTGCTCACTCACACATACAGTTTGTATCATGGAACCAATCTCAGACAGCTTGGTACCAAAAGGGTTAAACGAAGTGCCGGTCAAGTACTCTAAGATCAATAGAACATTCTAAACCCTTTCCCCTCAAAATTGCTGGCCTTAATCAGAAACCATTTTTTTGTTATCTTTGTAAATTTCCCTTTTTTTATTCTGTGGGTTTTCTACTTTATTGGGGAATATTTTTTAATTCTAAGAAAATATAAAGTAATATTTACAATAAACTCGAAGCCATGTTTTGTTTTTCTTAACTCTAAAGTTCTTCTTATAATTCTGTAAAACCAAATGTGTGTAGATACCAACTTAGCTAATCCACTCGCAAGTGGATTTGGTCAGCCCAGGGCTATAGTAGAAGACACCTGCCCATGTGTTTTCTTCTATAGCCCTGATCCAACCAAAACCCTGTGAGTTGATTTGGTATCCAGAAACTGAAATAAGCCCATTTTGGGCAAGTGTCTTCTACTATAGCCTCGAGCTGACCAAAGCCTTCTGAGTGGATTTGGTAGACAGAAACTGAAAGAAGCCCATTTTGGGCAAGTGTCTTCTACTATAGCCTCGACCTGACCAAAGCCTTCTGAGTGGATTTGGTAGACAGAAACTGAAAGAAGCCCATTTTGGGCAAGTGTCTTCTACTATAGCTCGAGCTGACCAAAGCCTTCTGAGTGGATTTGGTAGACAGAAACTGAAAGAAGCCCATTTTGGGCAAGTGTCTTCTACTTAGCCTCGAGCTGACCAAAGCCTTCTGAGTGGATTTGGTAGACAGAAACTGAAAGAAGCCCATTTTGGGCAAGTGTCTTCTACTATAGCCTCGAGCTGACCAAAGCCTTCTGAGTGGATTTGGTAGACAGAAACTGAAAGAAGCCCGTTTTGGGCAAGTGTCTTCTACTATAGCCTCGAGCTGACCAAAGCCTTCTGAGTGGATTTGGTAGACAGAAACTGAAAGAAGCCCGTTTTGGGCAAGTGTCTTCTACTATAGCCTCGAGCTGACCAAAGCCTTCTGAGTGGATTTGGTAGACAGAAACTGAAAGAAGCCCGTTTTGGGCAAGTGTCTTCTACTATAGCCTCGAGCTGACCAAAGCCTTCTGAGTGGATTTGGTAGACAGAAACTGAAAGAAGCCCGTTTTGGGCAAGTGTCTTCTACTATAGCCTCGAGCTGACCAAAGCCTTCTGAGTGGATTTGGTAGACAGAAACTGAAAGAAGCCCGTTTTGGGCAAGTGTCTTCTACTATAGCCTCGAGCTGACCAAAGCCTTCTGAGTGGATTTGGTAGACAGAAACTGAAAGAAGCCCGTTTTGGGCAAGTGACTTCTACTATAGCCTCGAGCTGACCAAAGCCTTCTGAGTGGATTTGGTAGACAGAAACTGAAAGAAGCCCATTTTGGGCAAGTGTCTTCTACTATAGCCTCGAGCTGACCAAAGCCTTCTGAGTGGATTTGGTAGACAGAAACTGAAAGAAGCCCATTTTGGGCAAGTGTCTTCTACTATAGCCTCGAGCTGACCAAAGCCTTCTGAGTGGATTTGGTAGACAGAAACTGAAAGGAGCCCATTTTGGGCAAGTGTCTTCTACTATAGCCTCGAGCTGACCAAAGCCTTCTGAGTGGATTTGGTAGACAGAAACTGAAAGAAGCCCGTTTTGGGCAAGTGTCTTCTACTATAGCCTCGAGCTGACCAAAGCCTTCTGAGTGGATTTGGTAGACAGAAACTGAAAGAAGCCCGTTTTGGGCAAGTGTCTTCTACTATAGCCTCGAGCTGACCAAAGCCTTCTGAGTGGATTTGGTAGACAGAAACTGAAAGAAGCCCGTTTTGGGCAAGTGTCTTCTACTATAGCCTCGAGCTGACCAAAGCCTTCTGAGTGGATTTGGTAGACAGAAACTGAAAGAAGCCCGTTTTGGGCAAGTGTCTTCTACTATAGCCTCGGGTTGACCAAAGCCTTCTGAGTGGATTTGGTAGACAGAAACTGAAAGAAGCCCGTTTTGGGCAAGTGTCTTCTACTATAGCCTCGAGCTGACCAAAGCCTTCTGAGTGGATTTGGTAGACAGAAACTGAAAGAAGCCCGTTTTGGGCAAGTGTCTTCTACTATAGCCTCGAGCTGACCAAAGCCTTCTGAGTGGATTTGGTAGACAGAAACTGAAAGAAGCCCGTTTTGGGCAAGTGTCTTCTACTATAGCCTCGAGCTGACCAAAGCCTTCTGAGTGGATTTGGTAGACAGAAACTGAAAGAAGCCCATTTTGGGCAAGTGTCTTCTACTATAGCCTCGAGCTGACCAAAGCCTTCTGAGTGGATTTGGTAGACAGAAACTGAAAGAAGCCCATTTTGGGCAAGTGTCTTCTACTATAGCCTCGAGCTGACCAAAGCCTTCTGAGTGGATTTGGTAGACAGAAACTGAAAGAAGCCCGTTTTGGGCAAGTGACTTCTACTATAGCCTCGAGCTGACCAAAGCCTTCTGAGTGGATTTGGTAGACAGAAACTGAAAGAAGCCCATTTTGGGCAAGTGTCTTCTACTATAGCCTCGAGCTGACCAAAGCCTTCTGAGTGGATTTGGTAGACAGAAACTGAAAGAAGCCCGTTTTGGGCAAGTGTCTTCTACTATAGCCTCGGGCTGACCAAAGCCTTCTGAGTGGATTTGGTAGACAGAAACTGAAAGAAGCCCATTTTGGGCAAGTGTCTTCTACTATAGCCTCGGGTTGACCAAAGCCTTCTGAGTGGATTTGGTAGACAGAAACTGAAAGGAGCCCGTCGTATATATGTATATGTGTTTGTGTTTGTCCCCTCAACATTGCTTGACATTGGTGTGTTTAGGTCCCTGTAACGTAGCGGTTCGGCAAAAGAGACCAACAGAATAAGTACTAGGCTTCCAAACAATAAGTCCTGGGGTCGATTTGCTCGACTAAAAGCGGTGCTCCAGCATGGCCACAGTCACATGACAAACAAGTAAAAGAGAGTAAAAAGAGTATATATATATATACATACACTTTTGTAATAATACCTACATGTTTTGAAGGAAATAATCTTTTCCCCACTTTAGAGACATCAGATCTTTCAAGATCCTTGAAGATGATGAAAACAACCTGATGTTTCTAAAGTGTCAAAATTTGATAAAATTGTCCACAGAAGGAATGTAAAAAAATTTTCTTTTTTAATGGTTGAACTTGTGGAAGTCGGATGTTTGTAGAAAGAAAAGCAAAATTTGAGCAGAGCAAGGAAACAGCAGAACACAACACCGAGACGCACAGACAAAGAAATAAACAAAACAAAAACCATTGTGTGTCCATTATATTTTATTTTTATTTCTTTATTTTTTTTTTTATTTTGCAATGAATTTTATTCCCTTAAAAATACAACTATTTGGATTTTGGATGCCTGTTGTGGTGCTGAGTGGACAGAACTGAACTAAAACATCTTAAGAATGGTCAGTGTTTCCCTGGGGACTATAATATATGTGTGTGAGAGGAATATATATGTATGTGTATATATATACATACACACGTTTATAAGTATATATATATACTTATATGTGTATATATCTTTGTACATATATATATATATACTTATATGTTTATATATATGTATATATACTTATGTTTGTGTATATATATATACGTATATATATTTATGTATGTTTGTATATATATATATATATATATATATATATATGTGTGTGTTTATATATTATATACATATATTTATATATGTGTTTATATATTATATACACACATATATATATGTATATTTGTGTGTATATATATGTATGTATATATACATATATATATATATGTATGTTTGTATGTATATATATATATATCTATGTATACCTATATATATGTAAAAATATATACGTATATATATTTATATGTGTATGTATATATATATCAGTACTTAGATGGTTGTGTAAACTAACAACTGGGAGAAGCATTTTGTATTTTGCTTGGTGTGAATGGTCAGTCAACACTGACCACTGGGGATAAATTTAATGTGTGAAACGGTCAATGGATCAAATCTGACTACACTTTGACCCATGGAGAATATTCCTGTATTAAAGGAGGGGACAAAGGTTAGACCACTGAGGGACACGCCATGAGTGGAGTGGTCAGTGGCTTGAGAAAAATCCTGACTTTTGGGGAGATATCTTTTAAAGGGGAAAATGGTCAAATGGTAAGTGGTTTGATTGACTTCTGACCAATTAAAGATAACATTTGTTAAAGCGAGATTGTCAGTGACAAAAGTTCATTTGAAGATTTTATACACACACATATATCTGTATCTATAGATAAATATATATTTTTATAAACATTTTACAAATATAGTCATAAGTATTTCATAAATGTGTGTAAGTATACTGTGCATATGTATGTATGTTTGGCTATAGAACATATATATATGTATGTATATATATGGCTGTGTGGTTAGGGAGCTTGCTTCCTAGCTACATGGTTTCGGGTTCAGTCCCACTGCATGGCAGTTTGGGTAGGTGTCTTCCACTATAGCCCCGAGCCGACCGGAGCTTTGTGATTGAATTCGGTAGGTGGAAGTTACTGCCGTGTGTGTATGTGTGCGTATAGCTGCTCAGTGCCTCTCCGAAAGAGAGAGAGAGAGGGGATATATATATATATATATATAATCATATCGTTAGACCACTGGAAATGTAAATTTTGATTGAATATTTTAAATTTAATTAAATTCCATTTCCCTTTTGATATGATTAAACATTATAACTTTTTGGATAATTTTCGGTTAAAGTTGGTGGTTTATTGTAGCCAACGGTAGGACTGCGAATGCGCAGAAAAATTTGAAAAGTTACTTAGTATAAACAGGAGACAGGTAGCGGTGCTTGTCTTCTGTCTTATATATTTTAACCCTAGGTTGGACCTCGCCGAAGAAGATCAGACCTTGCGAGTTCCCCCCGACTTGCTAAAAGAAGATCAGAAACCAATTTGGTCCGAGGTATTAAATGGTAAATGTTTTTCATTTCCAAATTTATTCCTGTTGAATTTTATCCGTTATTTTTGTGGTTCTCTAATGTGTTGAATCTCACCCTAAGTGTGGATTCCTTATGTGTATAAATATGCACTATATCGTGTGTGTATATATATATATAACGGCGGTGCATCAGCATGGCCGCGGCTTTGAGCTGAAACTAGAAAAAATAGTATATATATATATATAATATATATATATAATATATATATATATAATATATATATATATATATATATATTATATATATATATATATATATTATAAGTAATTAAGGGTTTAGCAACGAATTGCCTCACCAACGCACCGAATTTAGAAATAGCAGTCAAAGAGATATAGCTATTCCTTCTACTAAAAGGGAGATCTCAGTAAAAACACAGCACTTGAAAGGCAAGTGCTGTGTTTTTACTGAGACCCCCCCTTTTAGTAGAAGGAATAGCTATATCTCTTTGACTGCTATTTCTAAATTCGGTGTGTTGGTGAGGCAATTCGTTGCTAAACCCTTAATTACTTAGTATTACTTAAATTTTCCTCGAATGAGGCTTTTACATGCCGAAATCTACTTGGTGTAATTGATAATTATTCCAAATTAATTAATTTCACCCTTTATTGCTACTGATATATATATATATATATATATATATATATATACACATACACACACACAAATTGTACAGTATATTATATATACACTCTCACAAATTGTACAGTATATTATACACACACAAACACACACACATATTTTACAGTATATATTTATCGAGTTAGAAAACAGAGATCTAACGGATACAATTTAATTTATATGTTGATTAATTAATAAATTAATTTGTATCCGTTAGATTTCTGTTTTCTAACTCAATAAAAAAGTTTGACATTTCACAATATTCTATATTTTATATCCATTGAAGAATTATCTAAGCATTTCGCCCGGCGTGCTAACGTTTCTGCCAGCTTTCGCCGCCTTGGAGAAGAAAGTATTCCAACAGTGGCAACCACTCTGAAGATTTATACAGCAGTGATGAAACTCGGTCACTGCTAGCCTTGAATCTTTGTAGAATAGATAAACAGCGGTGGTGCCCCAGCATGGCCGCGGCCTTCGGCCTAAAACATTTTTAAAGATTTAAGGATTTAGGACGTTGTTCAACCAGTGAGTGAAAAGGGGTCAGTTAGTGGATTTAAGGATGTTTGGGTCAATAAAGGAGATCGTTCACAAGGGAACTAGCTAGGGGTGTGGCAACCTTCTATTGGCCAGAGTGTGATAGATATACAGGTGGGAGATGGACACTGGTCTTCACAACTTCTGACCCGACATGGAGCAAATGTTATACACTGGTCACTCGACTACTACTGCTGCTACTACTACTATTTCTGTGACGCTCAGGATGCAGCTGGCCACCACTGCAAAACCATTTATTTTGCACGCAGACTTTTGGCAACTGGGAACAGAGAGATTATTATTATTATTATTATTATTATTACATGTTTGTCTTTATCTTATATTAAACTTTTAATACTTTTTGATAATTATATTATTTTTAAAAAAAAATAATAAAATATATATATATATATATTTAAAATTTATAAGTTTAAATTATTAATTTAAATAATTTTAATTTTAACTTTAATTTAAATATTTTAATTTGGAATTTTATATTTTTTATATATTTTTTTAATTAATTTTATTTCTATGTTTTGGCTTATGATTTTCACTGATTTGCCTAATAGTGGTTTTATCTCTAATATGTGTGTGTGTGTGTGTGTGTGTGTGAAGAAATTATTGTTATTAGTATTATTCAAATTTTGTCTTTAATCATTGCATGTTTTGTGCTGCAAAATGGAGAAACATCTTCGATAGTCAAAATTATTATTTTTTTCTTTTTTGTTCCTGATATTGAAGAAAGTGTAGTGGGTGGGTGGGCGGAGGAGGTGAGAAATAATGTAGGGGTGGAGCGGAGTGACATTTTACGAAAAGTTTTGGCTTACCTGTAGAATGTGGGGTTGGGGTGAGGTTAGTGAGTCTGCGGGGGAGGAGAGGGGGGCCCGGAGGCAAACGCATGGCACAACGACCACCAATGCCACCATGGCCACTCCTACTTACTACTCCGAAGTGTTGGGCGTGAGTGGAAAAATGAAGGTTAAGTGAGAACAACAAGCGGTAGACAACCTCGCAAAGAAAGAAAAAAAGGTGGTGGGGAGGAAGAGGAGGTGGGGGGTTCGGTTCTCGACCGGTCCTAGTCGAAAACTGATTTAGATGCTTTCTCGATGAAGGTCGCCAGACGAATGTCTCGATGAGACAGACCATTGAATTCATGAGTGCTCAGTTTGATTTGAACCTGGAATCCAGAAATAAAGCATAATTATAATTTCAAAAACAATTGTAAAATTACGACAGTAAAACAAGATTTCAAAATTTTCCACAAAGACAGAAGCATGGCTGTGTGGTAAGAAGCTTGCTTCCCAACCACATGGTTTCAGGTTCAGTCCCGCTGTGTGGCACCTTGGGCCAACCAAAGCCTTGTGAGTGTATGCACATACATACATGCAAATATGGAGGTCACTGATATAAAACAAGGCAGCGAGCTGGTAGAAACGTTAGCACACCGGGCGAAATTCGTAGCAGTATTTCGTCTGTCGTTACGTTCCGAGTTCAAATTCCGCCGAGGTCGACTTTGCCTTTCATCCTTTCGGGGTCGATAAATAAAAAGTACCAGTTGCGCACTGGGGCCGATGTAATCAACTTAATCCCTTTGTCTGTCCTTGTTTGTCCCCTCTGTGTTTAGCCCCTTGTGGGTAGTAAAGAAATAGATATAAAACTAGATATGCAGGGAATGACATTGGACATTTTGGGAATCTTTTGCACACACCTGAGATCATGGTATTCCAACATTCCTCAGCCTGTGACCCCTATTGTCGTTAGATATCCTGCCTTGAATTGTCCCAAGATCATGTCAATAGGGTGAAATAAGTCCTGGGGTCGATTTCTTCGACCCCAGGACTTAGTCTTTTTAGCCTTAGTGGTTTGGCAAGAGAGACCGATAGAATAAGTACTAAGTTATGGGGACAGAGGAACAAACAAAGACACAAAGACACACACACATAAACATATATATAGGGTAAAGACCCCCTTTGGTCATGAATAACCATGGGATTGCACCTAGAAAGTTCCCCTCCAAGACACTAATCTGGGTAAGGTTTATAGAAGACCAGTATTTGCCGATGCCCACCAGCCTTCCCTTACCACGCCTCTGATGTTATCCAAGACAAAGGGACCGATACAGCTTGGCACCTGTGACGCCGCAGCTCACTTCTACAGCTGAGTAAATTGGAGCAACGTGAAATAAAGTGTCTTGCTCAAGAACACAACACGCAGCCCGGTCCAGGATTCAAACTCACAACCTCACGATTATAGGCTCCAGGCAAGGTTGTTTATGGAAGACCAGCTGTCGCCCATGCATACCAGATTCCCCTCTCCACGCCACTGATGTTATCCAAGGGAAAGGCAAAGGGGCCGATACAGCTTGGCACCCATGACGTCGCAACTCATTTCTACAGCTGAGTGCACTGGAGCAACGTGAAATAAAGTGTCTTGCTCAAGAACACAACACGCAGCCCAGCCTGGGAATCAAACTCATATTTCATGATTGTGAGAGAGAGACAGACAACAACAGGCAGAGATACTTACTTTATTATAGACATTAAACCACTCTGGGTGATGATCCATCTTATCAGCCATTAGAGCAATTCTGGTCATGAAACCGAAACACTGTAGAAGAGGAACCAGAAAGGAAGGCATTGTGATTAAAACAGCTCAAACAAACTCACCAACCAACGTCATCCCTTTGACATTTAACCCTTTCATTACCAAACCGCCCAAAACCACCCGAAAAAAATTTTGGTTAATGTGACCAAACCGCCCAAATTTACCTATTCATATTTAAATGAGAATATCAGAGCAAATCTCTTTAGTACATTCGTGAAAACACGTGATTATACTTCGTAACAGTCATCTACAGTTTTGTACATGATTGACGTGTAATTTTAATTCCCTGAATTTTGGAGATTTTTTCCACATTTTTTTCGACATCGATTTTTCTTCAACTTTGAATGGATTGGAGTTTCATGTTATCAAGCATTGATTCCGAATTGGAAAATTTGTGAAGCAAATACTGGGTACTGTTGTGGATTTAGTTTTTATACAGGGAAACTAATGTTAGTCAGCATGGCTTAGGGTATGATGTGGTCTGGAAGTTATTGTTTGAAGCGATCAATGCGGTCAGAAATATAGTAACGAAAGGGTTAAACCAACCAAATCCAATCCAAATATTCTACCTGTTTTATTATGTTCAAAACAGCCAGAAACCAGCCCCTCACATGTCCCCTGCTACACCATTCTGAAAATAAATAATCACTTTATTGAAGCCTAAAAGCACTGAGATAATGTATGATTAATTCTCTACACTCTTGGAGTGGTTGGCATTAGGAAGGGCATCCAGCTGTAGAAACTCTGCCAGATTAAGACTGGAGCCTGGTGCAGCCATCTGGTTCACCAGCCCTCGGTCAAATCGTCCAACCCATGCTAGCATGGAAAGCGGACGTTAAACGATGATGATGATGATGAATTCAAAACAATGTAAATAAATAAGCATTCATCATCATCATTTAGTGTCTGCTTTCTATGCTAGCATGGGTTGGACAGTTCAACTGGGGTCTGGGAAGCCAGGGGCTGCACCAGGCTCCAGTCTGATCTGGCAAGGTTTCTACAGCTGGATGCCCTAACTAACGCCAACCACTCCATGAGTGTAGTGGGTGCTTTCTATGTGCCAGGCGGGGCTGGCAAACGTCCACGATCGGATGGTGCTTTTTACATACCACTGGCACAGAGGCCAGACGAGGCTGGCAATGGCCACAATCGGATGGAGCTTTTTACGTGACACCGGCACCGAGGCCAGTCGAGGCCGCGCTGGCAACAGCCACAGTCAGATGGTGTTTTTTACGTGTCCTCATCTTGTTTCTCAATTCTTGGAATTTCTGAAGAACTGTCTTTGCAATTTGTAGGTGGATATTGTGATTAGGGGGGACATAACCCCTTTCAGCTGCGAGTTCCTGACATTATCTTTTCTGTCAAGGCTATTTCTCTGAGATATATGAAAAAAATGTATCCGTTGTAAGGAAAAGCAGACAGAATATGAATTACCTGGTTGAAGTTCTTGAAAACGAATTCCTTGTAGATGGCATCTCTTCCTTTTACAATGGTCCATCCTTCTTTCATCAAAGGGGCAAGGACATCATCTCTTTCCTCACTGGTCAGTTTTGATGTTTTCTCAGCTGCCTGTAAAAATAAATAAATAAAAATTTGTTTTAAAATTTACAAAAAAAAAAAAAACCCCAAGATTTCACAGATTGAAATAAAAATGAAATGGAAAACAATGGCAGAAGAGAAAAATGATTTGCTTGGTTCATATATTTATATTCCAGGTACAGGTGTAGTAGTGGCGTGGTTAAGAAGTACACTTCCCAACAATATGGTACCGAGTTCAGTCCCATGGCATGGCACCTGGGTCAAGTGTTTTCTACTACAGCCCCAGATCAACCACAGCATTGTGAGTGGATTTGGTAAATGGAAACTGAAAGAATCCCGTTGTCTGTGTGGGATGACATCAGCAGCTGGGGAGCTGACCGGAAAGGGCAGTCGTGATGCGTGCGCAGCAAGCGGGGAATTCTGCCTTTTCGAGTCAGGTCATCGAGGGGCTAAGACGGGTCATCACGTTGTTATGGTTGGGTGAAGCAGCTGCTATCTCTAGCGTTTGGGTCAGGCTGTGTTGAAGGATCCGTTACCGCTGAAGGGTCTCCATCTGAGCAAGAGAAGGTGGGTGCCTTTATTTCGAATCTCCCACATACACCACAGTCTGTGCATGTGTTTCTTTGGGCCTCTTTGTCTTGACATAACACATTAGTTGTAAACGAGTGTCACCGTCATACAAGTGGTGTGGTTTGTTTCCAATCTTGTGTGGAAACATGTCAAGCCATGAGTAAAAAAATACCTTGCTTATTGGGAACAGGTGAGAGTTGGCAACAGAAATGGCATTAGGCCATGGAAAAAAATCAAATCTGCCTCAGTGAATTCCATTTGACTCATGGAAACAGAAAGATAAGGCGGCGAGCTGGCAGAAACGTTAGCACGCCGGGCGAAATGCTTAGAGGTATTTCGTCTGCCATTACGTTCTGAGTTCAAATTCCGCCGAGGTCGACTTTGCCTTTCATCGTTTCGGGGTCGATAAATTAAGTACCAGTTACACACTGGGGTCAATGTAATTGACTTAATCCCTTGTTTGTCCCCTCTATGTTTAGCCCCTTGTGGGCAATAAAGAAATAAGAAACGTTAGCACGCTGGGCGGTATTTTCGTCTGCCTTACATTTTGAGTTCAGAATCTGCCGAGGTCGACTTTGCCTTTCATCCTTCCGGGGTCGATTAAATAAGTACCAGTTACGCACTGGGGTCGATGTAATTGACTTAATCCTTTTGTCTGTCCTTGTTTGTCCCCTCTGTGTGTAGCCCCTTGTGGGCAATAAAGAAATAGGAAACATAAAAATGTGGGCATTAAAACGAGGTATATGACCAGGGGTGCGGTATTCTTTCTTCTTACTAACAATACTGGAGAACACCAAGTACAACCAACCTATTTCTTTACTACCCACAAGGGGCTAAACACAGAGGGGACAAACAAGGACAGACACACGGATTTGACATCGGCAGAATTTGAACTCAGAACATAACGGCAGACGAAATATGGCTACATATTTTGCCTGGTGTGCTAACATTTCTACCATCACTTTGCAGCATAAGTATAACACACACACACACACACACACAAGATAAAAAGTTAGTAGCCGGTACATCCGACATGCACCTAATATTTGGTGGACAGACAGCAACAATACAACAACAACAGGGTATAAAAATGCATGAGATCCATAGATCCAGTAAGGATTATACCTATTTCTTTACTACCCACCAGGGGCTAAACACAGAGAGGACAAACAAGGACAAACAAACGGATTAAGTCGATTATATCGACTCCCAGTGCGTAACTGGTACAGATTTAATCGACCCCAAAAGGATGAAAGGCAAAGTCGACCTCGGCGGAGTTTGAACTCAGAACGTAACGGCAGACAAAATACCTATTTCTTTACAAACGGATTAAGTCAATTATATCAACCCCAGTACGTAACTGGTACTTAATTTATCGACCCCGAAAGGATGAAAGGCAAAGTCGACCTCGGCGGAATTTGAACTCAGAAGGTAGTGGCAGACGAAATACAGCTAAGCATTTTGCCCGGCGCGCTAACGATTCTGCCAGCTCGACGCCTTGGTAAGGATTATACCAGTAATGTCCGAGCCCCACAATGCCCAATGTGTCCCCACATGCTGTACAGCAGGTACCCATAAAATGAAACAAAAATACTCAAAATGAAATTTTACCTGGGCATTTCGAGGACTAAAACCCGCTGATGTGCAAGCCCCAACCCTCAGTTCTTGCCTTTTTATGTCTCATCATCTTCAACCCTTTAAGCATTTAAACCAGTCATATCTGGCCAAAATATTCTCCTTTTTTTATGTTCCTAATAGCAACCCTGTAATATTCATCATCATCATCATTTAACGTCCGCTTTACTATGGGTTGGACGATTTGACTGAGGACTGGCAAACCAGATGGCTGCACCAGGCTCCAGTCTTGATCTGGCAGAGTTTCTACAGCTGGATGCCCTTCCTAACGCCAACCACTCCCACTCCAAGAGTGGTAGTGGGTGCTTTTAAAGTGCCACCGGCACAAGGGCCAGTCTGGCAACTGCCACCCTCAAAAACGGTGTTTTTTACGTGCCACCTGCACAGGAGTCAGTCCAGCAATCATGTGACTGACCAGGCTATTAGATGTTGTTACACGTCACTGATCACAATGCACTTTAGCCTTCGATTGATGCGAGTCTGCTGGCTAGGTGAGCAAGCCAACATTCCCTGCCTTGATTGAAAGTGGAGACTGGAGTAACGCGAAATGAAGTGTTTTGATCAAGAATCCAACATGCTGCCCACTCAGGAATTGAACCCACGATCTAGTGATTGCATGTGCAACAGCTTAACCACTAGGCCATGTGCCTTCACCAAACTAAGATAACGAGATGGTGAAGATGCCGACGACCGCTCGGTTCAAAGTCTCCCTTGACCTCAAGTGGCCTGAACTCTTTACATGAACACCACCCTGTACATAACTCCATGTCCCCCTACATGGCCTTGCTTTTGCTTTTTGAGCCAAAAAATTAACTAACTAACTAACTAACTTGGCAGTTGAAAGGTAAGCGATTTGAACCACCAACCCCTCAGTTAAATGTTGATAGATTTACCCCACCACACTGCAAACTAAAGACAACGCCATCCCAAACACACTCCGCCGACAATTAACCTAGATTTTTAAGTGAAAAAAATGTTTTATTTACTTGACGTATTTAATTAAGAGTTAATATATCAACATTCCACCACTAAGACAACAACCGACAACAAACAATCTTAACCCTAAACACACAAACCTTACATCTTTAAGACAACCAGTAACATAGACTTATCTTCTTTCTCCTTTACTTGTTTCAGTCATTAGACTGTGTGGCCATGCTGGGGCCTCCGTTATGGTACTTGTATCGTACCTATATGTATATATATATATTATACACACATGCACATATTAAATTAATTCCCGTAACTGAGCAGTTTGGCAAAAGACACTGATAGAATAAGTACTAGGTTTAAAAAGAAATAAGTAATTTATTCAACTAAAAATTCTAAAAGCCGGTGCCCCAGCATGGCCACAGTCTAATGATAAACACACATAAAACATACACACATATACTTGCACATATACGTAATATATGTATGTATGTATTAACATCCAAGTGTTAATAGAAATTCACGTGCAAGTGGTTGAGCACTCCACAGACACATGTACCCTTAACGTAGTTTTCAGGGAGATACAGTGTGACAAGGGTAGCCTTTTTGAATTACGGGTGCAACTCATTTTCACCAGCTGAGTGGACTGGAGCAACGGGAAACAGAGTGTCTTGCTCAAGGATATAACACACCATGTGGAGGCGCAATGGCCCAGTGGTTAGGGTAGCGGTTTCGATTCCAAGACCGGACGTTGTGAGTGCTTATTGAGCGAAAACACCTAAAGTTCTACGAAGCTCCGGTAGAGGGTGGTGGCGAACCCTGCTCTACTCTTTCACCAAAACTTTCTCTCACTCTATCTTCCTGTTTCTGTTGTACCTGTATTTCAAAGGGCCAGTCTTGTCACACTCTCCCCAAGAAATACGTTAAGGGTACACGAGCAGGTTGTTCCGTTGATCGGATTAGCAGGAACCCTCGTCGTCACAACCGACCGAGTGCCAATATATATATATATACATATAGTGAAAGTAAAGAATACGCACACCAACCGTTTTCGGCGTAACAAAAACCCAAACCCTTAAAAAGCGGGTGTATATTCTTGAGTTTCGCCTATATATATATATATATATATATATATATATATATATATATATATATATATATATATATATATACACATACATACATACATAACATATATATATATAAACAAGGTATTAATCGACCTGAGACTATTGTAGGAAATGCTTCAAGTGCTCCAGTTTGGCCTCAGTCTAGCTCAACGCGTGAGAAAGAATTTAAAAGAGCAGTTGTGAAAAA
Source organism: Octopus sinensis (assembly GCF_006345805.1). Classification (NCBI taxonomy): domain Eukaryota; kingdom Metazoa; phylum Mollusca; class Cephalopoda; order Octopoda; family Octopodidae; genus Octopus; species Octopus sinensis. The sequence goes on from NC_043014.1 coordinate 6,754,088, forward strand.
GACAACAAAAAACCCCAAAAAAACAACTCGTAAAAAAATTAAATCAATAAAAAATAAAAATAAAAAAAAAAACCGTTTAAACACGGATTGTGTGAGAAGTGAATAATCGAAGAACAAAAGTGAATGGTTATTTTGGACATACCATTTTTCTGGTTGGAGACAAAAAGGGAGAGAGAATACAGAGATTTGATTTGAGTTTGTGCAAACAAAACGGGCACCGGAGTAATTATGTGTCACACAGCCTGGCCTAGGTCTAGCGATTGTGTTTTATTGCGCGAAGCGACAAGTTTCTATCCGTCCCCCCTCTCTCTCTCTCCTTGGCCTTGTCACTGCGAATGCGGGCCTGTGAAACATGTATACATACATATATACACACACATATAAATATGTATATAGACACACATAACAGGTGGGGGAAGGAACGAAGCATTCGTTGGTGGTTGGCGGGTAAAAATATCTGCCTTGGTGACGGTGGTTATATGCAAGTAAGAGATAACAGGAATGGTAGGCGAGGGAGAAAGCCTAGCCAACCAGTTTTTCTCACATGTAAGGGGTTTATATATATATATATATATATATATATATATACAGCTATATATACAGCCTTGGTTTTTTATCTCATTACGCAAAAAATTCTTTTATATATATACTAGCGGTATCGCCCGGCGTTGCTCGGGTTTGTAAGGGGAAATAACTATAAAGCATTTCTAGAGAGTTATAGCCAAATAAATAGCAAAAAAATGCATTAAAAATGGAAATAAAAATTATGGTAAATTTTTTCTTAAATCGTTGACTCATCGTAGACATTTTTAGAGAGTTACTTCCCTTATATAATAGCGAAAAAATGCATTAAAATGGAAAAAAAAATGATGGTAAATTATTTTTAAAATCGTTGACTCATCGTAGACATTTTTAGAGAGTTACTTCCCTTATATAATAGCGAAAAAATGCATTAAAATGGAAAAAAAAAACGGTAAATTATTTTTAAAATCGTAGACTCATCGTAGA
>NC_043014.1:6757595-6772595 GCF_006345805.1 Octopus sinensis
TTAAGTTTTGTACTAGTTAATGAATTGCTCCTATCTCTCACTACTTTCATATATATACATATATAAATAAACATGTGTGTGTGTGAAGGATTTTATATGAACAAATCGACCCTAGAACTTATTTTCTTTTAAGCCTAGTACTTATTCTATCGGTCTCTTTTGCCAAACCGCTAAGTTACAGGGACATAAACACACCGAGACCAGTTATCAAGCTGTGATGGGTGGACAACACAGACAGAAAGACACACAAATATATATATATATATATATATATATACGGTGGGCTTCTTTCAGTTTCCGTCTACAAAACCCTGTCACAAGGCTTTGGTCATCCCAAGTTTATAGTAGAAGACAATTGCCCAAGGTTCCACGCAGTGGGACCTTTTTTCTGTCAAGGGCCTATATGCCCCTTTATTAGACTATTTTCCTTAGTCATTGCAAGGTGATCGTCATAAGCTTTAAGCTTATATAAAAATACCGTTATTATTATTTACAAGATTGTAAATTACAACGCTGTATAACAAAACCATTAGCACCAAAAGCATATATATATATATAATATATAGCAAGTGAAAAACTGATTTTATATTGGATTGGTACCCACTACACTCTCGGAGTGGTTGGCGTTAGGAAGGGCATCCAGCTGTAGAAACTTTGCCAGATCAAGATTGGAGCCTGGTGCAGCCTTCTGGTTTGCCAGACATCAGTCAAATCGTCCAACCCATGCTAGCATGGAAAGCGGACGTTAAACGATGATGATGATGATATATAGATAGGTAAAGAGAGAGAGAGGGACATGTACTTATATACATGTGTGTGTCTGTGTGTCCTCAATTAAAGAAAGCAACTTACAAACAAGAACACTTGACTAGAATTTCATGACAAAGTGGTGAGGCAGATGGTGGTGGTGGTGGTGGTGGTGGTGGGGCGAGTAATAGAGGGTAGTCTTGAAACAGAGAGGGTGGAGGGGTGTGGAACTGGGGTGGATTTTAAAGCAGGGAATTTGACAAAAGGGTGGATGTCAGGCAAAAGAGTGATAATAAGTAGGATCTTTGCACCCCTACCTGCCCCCCCCTCTCTGAAGTTGTGGGAATTGTGAGTAGGTTTGCCTCTGGTATGACCTGAGATGTTGCCCCCCACCCTAGAAAAGGTATTTGCTGAGTGTGGGGTGGGAGGGCATTGTATGTGAGGGTGGGTGGGACAGTGTAATGGTTAATAAAGAGGGATGAGAGAAACAAATGTTAGAAGTGGTTGGGTGGGGATGAGTGTAAGGGGGGAGGTAGAGAGAGGGGGAGAGGTGAAGAAAGAAAAAAAGAAAGAAATGAAGGAAGGAAGAAAGAAACAGAGAGAGGGAAAGAAATAGAGAGGGGAAAAAGAGAGGGAAAGAAAGAAAGAAACAAAGAAAGAGAGAGAAACAAAGAAAGAGGGAACAGAAAGAAAGAAAGAAAGGAAGGAAGGAAGAAAGAAAGAAAGGATGGAAGAAAGAAACAGAGAGAGAGAGAGAGAGAGAACAGAGAGAGTGAGAAAGAAACAATGAGAGAAGGGGAAAAAGAGAGGGAAAGAAAGAAAGAAACAGAGAGAGAAAAAGAAAGAAAGAGAGAAATGAAACAAGAGAGAGAGAAAGAAAGAAAGAGAGAAATGAAACAAGAGAGAGAGAAAGAAAGAAAAAGGAAGGAAGAAAGAGAGAAAAGAGACAAAGAGAAAAAGAGAAACAAGTATAAAATAGAAGAGAAAGAGAAAGAAAAGAGAGAGAGAGACATAAAGACAGAAGAGAGAAAATGAAAGAGAAAAAATGAATAGAAAAAGAACAGAAAATATGAGGGAGATTTAAGGACAGAAACAAGCTTAAGAACATCAACCCACCCACCCACCCATGCCCATCCACCAAATTAATATTCTTAAAAAACAGTCTCCCCCCCCCTTAACCGATTTTTTATGAACCAAGGCAGCTGTTGAGTTTTGCTAGCAAAACTAAGTTAACAGGATTTAAGTATGTGGCCGGGGGGGGGGGGGTTCTCTGGTTCCTTCCCCCCACCCATACACCCCCTCCTTGCTATCAAAACTAGAACGAAAAACACAAGAACCAAGGTCACTGGCTCCAGACGGGTAGAAATAGCAGCAAAATTCCATTAAATCACTGTCTTAAAATATACACATAGACATACATAGATATGTTTCTTTATTACCCACAAGGGGCTAAACACAGAGGAGACAAACAAGGGCAGACAAACGGATTAAGTCGATTACATCGACCCCCAGTGCGTAACTGGTACCTTGACCACATAAGAAAAATAATTGGTTTGCTGATTTCTATAAACAAGAGCCACAAATTCTTGTTAGATTCATTTGTCCAGAACAGCTTTGACTGAAGAGATACAGCAATGTTGAAACACCAAGTGTCCCAAAGTCCCCTCACTCTAAGGAATCAAGTGTGTTAGGAACACATACCTACCCGAAAGGAGTTGTTCCCCAATGGTGAGACAGAACAACCATTGGCATATTTACTTTCAAATCTGCCAAAACATTTTAAGAATGAATATGTATATCACCATTCTGATTCTTGCTTTTCACTGTACACATGATTTATATTATATATATATAATCATCATCATTTAACGTCTGTTTTTCATGCTGGCATGGGTTGGAAGGATTGACTGGGAACTGGCAAGCCAGGAGGCCACACCAGACTCTAATCAGATCTGGCAATGTTTCTACAGCTGGATGCCCTTCCTAATGGCAACCACTCCAAGAGTGTAGTGGGTGCTTTTTACGTGCCTCTGGCACAGGAACCAGTCAGGCGGCACTGGTATCAGCCACATTCAGATGTTGCCTTTTATGTGCTACCGGTACAGGAGCCAGTTGGGGAGGAGCTAGCATTGACCACATTCGGATGGTGCTTTTTACATTCCACCAGCACGGGGAGCCAGTCAGGTGACACTGGCAACGACCACACATGAATGGTGCTTATTGCATCCCAGCAGCACAAGAGTCAGTGAGGCAGCACTGGCAACAACCCAAGCATGAATGGTGCTTATTGCATGCAACGAGCACAAGAGCCATTTTTGATTGTGATTTGATTTTTGATTTTCGACTTTACTTGACTCAATGGGTTTCCTCAAGCACAGCGTGTCGCCAGAGAATTCAAAGGTACTTTTTAAATGGTCTGGTTATGTGACACTGGTGTAGGCCACAGCTGTGATCTCCATTTACTTGTCGGGTCTTCTCAATCACAGCATATCTCCAGAAGATGCATTTATGTGAGAGTTATGTATATGTATAAATGACAATGATGTATGTTGGTCTATTAAACATGTATGAATGTGTGTGTGTACATATTTCTATGCATTTTGAGTGCGTTTATGATATGCATAAACTTGTTTGAATGTGTGTGTGTGTATAAGGAGGTGGGGTAGGAAGAGTAGAAGGACGGGAAGGTGGTGTAACACAAAGATCGGTAATTAGGGCAATTACATAAGAAAGTGACATTAAGAGTGATGGAGGTGGTGGTAGTGTTAAGTCATAAATTATGTTTGAGAAGGAGAGAGAGGGAGGGAGGGAGGCAAAAAACACAGTGGTATGGTGAAGGAGGTAGTATAGAGCTTAAAGGCGGCGAACTGGCAGAACCGTTAGCACGCCAGGCGAAATGCGTAGCCGTATTTCGTCTGCCGTTACGTTCTGAGTTCAAATTCCGCCGAGGTCGACTTTGCTTTTCATCCTTTCGGGGTCGATTAAATTAAGTACCAGTTACACACTGGGGTCGATGTAATTGACTTAAACCCTTTGTCTGTCCTTGTTTGTCCTCTCTGTGTTTAGCCCCTTGTGGGTAGTAAAGAAATAAGTATAGAGCTTAAATAATAGACAGGCATAAAACAGTGAAGCCTGGTAAAGTCTTCTGGCTTGCCAGCTCCTGTCAAACCTTCTAACCCATGCCGGCATGGAAAAACGGATGTTAAATGATGATGATGATCTCACACACACTCACACACATTATAATTCAATTCAGTATTTATTTTCTTTCTTTTTCTCTAAGCTTGATACTTATTCTATCAGTCACTTTGCCGAACTGCTAAGTCACGGGGACACACTAATACCGATTGTCAAACAGTGGGGCGGAGGGACAAACGTAGACAGATACACACACACACACACACACATATATATGTACCAGCGAGCTGGCAGAAATGTCAGCACGCTGGGCGAAATGCGTTGCCGTATTTCGTCTGTCATTACGTTCCGTGTTCAAATTCTGCCGAGGTCAACTTTGCCTTTCATCCTTTCGGGGTCGATAAATTAAGTACCAGTTACGCACTGGAGTCGATGTAATCAACTTAATCCCTTTGTCTGTCCGTGTTTAGCCCCTTCTGGGTAGTAAAGAAATATATATATATATATATATATATACATATGACAGGCTTCTTTCAGTTTCCATCGACTATTGTTTTATCATTTTGTTATTTTTACTAGTCTTCTCTCTCCTCTTTCATTTTTTTCTTTCTCTCCTCTTTATTCTCTTTCTTTTTTCCCTTTTTTCTCTTTCTTTCATTCCTCTCTTCCTGTTTCCAATTTAACCATACTAATACACTCCCTATTTCTGGGTCATTTTAAATACAAACCTTTGACCCTGCAACACTGTATATAAATTCCCTGCTGGGAACGACCAAGTTTAAAAACCAGCTGGATCTCACTCCTAAGGGAATCTTACATTGATTATAAACTCTATATTTGGAAGAACTCATATTAAACTCTGTTGGACTTTCGGATTTTATTCAAAGAATATTGGAAAATTACACATATATCCAATTATGCCTAAAAATGGATTTACAAATTCAGTACCCATACATATCTTACACCTATTTTCTTTCCTCCACCTCACTCTCTTTTGTATCACATTGAAACTAACTATGACTTAATTTTCCCTCTCACACTGTCTCTGATGAAGGGATATTATTAATTAATATCCTAGAAACAGCTGTAAGACCATCTATCTATAAATGCTCTAATATCTATACAGCCTTGGTTTTTTATCTTATTACGTAAAAAATTATTATATATATATATATATATATATATATATATATATATTATATAGTAACCAAACAAGAAAGCACAAAAAAACACAACAACGCGAGGACGTGGAACAAATATAGTATTATTGGACGCTCAGGAAAGAAGGAGGGTTTAACGTTTCAAGCGGAGCTCTTCGTCGGAAACATCCAGAGAAGGGAAGACAGAGGAAAAAAAAAATCGCCAACGGTACACACGAGGTCACACTTTTATATATATATATATATATATATATATATATATATATATATATATAATAAATTCTTTTTATAGTGGATCTCAAAGCACGTATAAAGTTATAAATAATAACAGTATGTAAATATTGGCACGGGAAGTTAGTTTTTTATCTATGTGACTTTCTGGTTTGATCCGACTGTGTGACACCTTGGGCAAGTATCTTCTGTCAGGGCAAGGGATTGACCAGAGCCTTGTGGGTGAGATATAACAAACATAAAACTAAATGAAAGCCTGTTTGTCGGACTGATTCCTAGTTTGGGGTGACAGACTTGGTTTAACACCTGTTGTTTAACCCTTTAGTGTTCAGATTATTCTGTTAAATGTGATGTTTGTTTATTTAAAATGGTTTGAATTAATCATGCATTATCTTGTAGTTTAGAGATTTCAGTGATGTGATAGTTTAGTTTTAGAATGACATGGTAGGGCTGAGGTGAGAGATCTGGTCAGTTTCAATATAAAACAGGTTAAATATTTTGGCCAGATATGGCCGGTTTGAATGCTAAAGGGTTAAATAAGGCCTTTGGGGTGAATTTAGCAAAGTCCATTCTGTTGTTGCAAGCATTTGGGCCAAAACACTGGTCCAAACATAATTTGCACCCTTATTCCAAACCAGTCACAAAGATCCTGAAAAGATCAATGGTGTTGCCTCACCTTCTATGAGTAAAACAGTAAAAAAAAATAAATAATTCTACTCTTCTCCACATTGTCATCATCCTTATCACCACCACCACCATTTTAATCATCACCACCACCACCGCTACCATCATTATCATCATCACTTTATAGGAGCACTCCGTCGGTTACGACGACGAGGGTCCCAGCTGATACGATCAACGGAACAGCTTGCTCGTGAAATTAACGTGCAATGATGCTGAGCATTCCACAGACACGTGTACCCTTAACGTAGTTCTCGGGATAATCAGCGTGACACAGAGAGTGACAAGGCTGACCCTTTGAAATACAAGTACAACTCATTTTTGCCAGCTGAGTGGACTGGGGCAACGTGAAATAAAGTGTCTTGCTCAAGGACACAACGCGTCGCCGGGAATCGAACTCACAACCTTACGATCATGAGCCGAATGCCCTAACCACTAAGCCACGCGCCCTCACTTTATCATCACTACCACCACCACCGATATCATCATCATCATCATCACTACCACCACCACCGCTACCATCATCATCATCATCATCATCATCACTACCACCACCACCACTATCATCATCATCACTATCACCACCACCACCACCACCGCTATCATCAATCTTTCTTTACTGCTGCAATCTCTCTCCACTGCTGCCAAACTGTATGTAACCTGCTTTGCAACTTTTGCAACCAGGTAACTGATGTCTCTAAAGACCAACTCACAACAACAATGGCTTAAACAATTTTCCTTCTCTTTATTTTTGCTCTGAAACAGCGTTTCTTAACTGCGGCTCATATGACCTTTGGGGGTCCCTGTAAGATTTTTGTTGTTCAAATTTATCTGCAATAAATTAGTTATATTTCCATAATACACAAAATACTCTTTACTCTCTTTTACTTGTTTCAGTCATTTGACTGCGGCTATGCTGGAGCACCGCCTTTAATCAAGCAACTCGACCCAGGGACTTATTCTTTTTTTGTAAGCCCAGTACTTATTCTATCGGTCTCTTTTTGCTGAACCGCTAAGTTATGGGGACATAAACACACCAGCATCGATTGTCAAGCAATGCTAGGGGGACAAACACAGACACACAAACGCATATATATATATACATATATACGATGGGCTATTTCTTTACTACCCACAAGGGGCTAAACACAGAGATGACAAACAAGGACAGAGAAACGGATTAAGTCGATTATATCGACCCAGTGCATAACTGGTACTTATTTAATCGACCCTGAAAAGATGAAAGGCAAAGTCGACCTCGGCGGAATTGGAACTCAGAACGTAACGGCAGACAAAATACCTATTTCTTTACTACCCACAAGGGGCTAAACACAGAGGGGGCAAACAAGGACAGACAAACGGATTAAGTCGATTATATTGACCTCAGTGCGTAACTGGTCCTTAATTTATCAACCCCAAAAGGATGAAAGGCAAAGTCGACCTCAGCAGAATTTGAACTCAGAATGTACTGGCAGACGAAATACCTATTTCTTTACTACCCACAAGGGACTAAACATAGAGGAGACAAACAAGGACAGACAAACGGATTAAGTCGATTATATCGACCCCAGTGCATAACTTGTACTTATTTAATCGACCCTGAAAGGATGAAAGGCAAAGTCGACCTCGGCGGAATTTGAACTCAGAATGTAAAGGCAGATGAAATATCGCTAAGCATTTCGCCCGGCATGCTAACGGTTCTGCCACCTCGCCGCCTTTGCACTAGCTATTACCAGCATCTCAGAAATGGTCCTGGTGGCCCAACAGCTTTCCCTACCTTTGTATTCTTAAGTTTCATCATCATCATCATCATTATCGTTTAGCGTCCGTTTTCCATGCTAGCATGGGTTGGACGGTTCAACAGGTGTCTAGGAAGCCAGAAGGCTGCACCAGGCTCCAATCTCGATCTGGCAGTGTTTCTACAGCTGGATGCCCTTCCTAACGCCAACCACTCCGTGAGTGCAGTGGATGCTTTTTATGTGCCACCTGCTCAGTGCCAGACGAGGCTACATAAAACTCCTAACATAAGTAGTTTATTCCTCTTGGCACCCCCCCATCTCTCTCTCTCTCTCATACACACACCCTTCATTCAGTGACATTTCCATGCCCCTATTTTCCAGCTATTTCTGGGGACAAATACATAGATATCACTTCTATACACAGATCTGTTTCGTCTCATACAAAAGTCCCACTTGTCCCCTTCTCTGCTATAAATTTCAACTCTAGCCTTGGGCTGACCAAATCCTTGTGAATGGATTTGGTAGATGGAAACTGAAAGAAGCCCATCGTGTATACATGTGTGTGTGCACGCACGCGTGTTTATATATATATGTGTGTGTATGTCATCATCATCATCATCATTTAACGTCCGCTTTCCATGCTAGCATGGGTTGGACGGTTCAACTGGTGTCTGGGGAGCCCGAAGGCTGCACCAGGCCAGTCAGATCTGGCAGTGTTTCTACAGCTGGATGCCCTTCCTAACGCCAACCACTCCGAGAGTGTAGTGGGTGATTTTATGTGCCACCGACACAGGTGCCAGACGAGGCTGGCGAACGGCCACGCTCGGATGGTGTTTTTATGTGCCACCGACACAGGTGCCAGATGAGGCTAGCAGACGACCACGCTCGGATGGTGTTTTTATGTGCCACCGACACAGGTGCCAATGTATTTATGTATATCTATGCGTAAGTCTATCCCCGCACCACCACCATTTGACAACCAGTGTTGGTGTGTTTACATCCCTGTAAATTAGCGGTTCGGCAAAAGAGACCAACAGAATAAGTACCAGGCTTAAAACACAAGTACTGAGGTTGATTCATACAACTAAAAGTTCAAGGCAGTGCCCCAGCATGGCCGCAGTCTAAAAGAAAAAAAACTATAACTATAAAACTATATAGGTGCTGGAGTGGCTGTGTGTTAAGTAGCTTGCTTACCAACCACATGGTTCCGGGTTCAGTCCCACTGCGTGGCACCTTGGGCAAGTGTCTTCTACTATAGCCTCAGGCTGACCAAAGCCTTGTGAGTGGATTTGGTAGACGGAAACTGAAAGAAGCCCGTCGTATATATGTATGTATATATATTTATATACTCTTTTACTTGTTTCAGTCATTTGACTGCGGCCATGCTGGAGCACCGCCTTTAATTGAGCAACTCGACCCCGGGACTTATTGTTTTTGTAAGCCCAGTACTTATTCTATCGGTCTCTTTTGCCGAACCGCTAAGTAACGGGGACATAAACCACCAGCAATCGGTTGTCAAGCATGCTAGGGGGACAAACACAGACACACAAACACACACACCACGCATATATATATATTACACATATATATGACGGGCTTCTTTTCAGTTTTCCGTCTACCAAATCCACTCACAAGCTTTGGTCGGCCCAAGGCTATAGTAGAAGACACTTGCCCAAGGTGCCACGCAGTGGACTGAACCCGGAACCATGTGGTTGGTAAACAAGCACTTACCACCACACAGCCCTCCTGCGCCTATATATATTTATATGTGTATGTGTGTGGTGTGTATGTTTGTTGTGTGTGTGTGGTGTGTGTTGTGTGTGTGTGTCTGTGCTTGTCCCCCAAACATCACTTGACAACCAATGCTGGTGTGTTTACGTCCCCGTAACATAGCAGTTCGGCAAAAGATACTGATAGAATAAGTACTAGGCTTACAAAGAATAAGTCCTGGGGTCGATTTGCTCGACTAAAGGCGGTGCTCCAGCATGGCCGCAGTCAAATGACTGAAACAAGTAAAAGGGATAAAAGAGACATAAGAAGCATTACTGTTGGGGCCATTACGTCTTCATTCTTCCCGATCTTCTGTCAGCAGCGTTTCAGATTTATTATCAATTCCGTTATCTCCTTGGACATCTGTTGTCCCCATGCTGTGTCTCATAATAGGTCAACCCAATGAAAATCTCATATTCAGAGAGTTTAGCACTTACTACCATATGAAGGAGGTTTATATTTCACTATTATTACCGTAATTATAGGTAGTAGAGAGATTTCCATTTTTTATTGCTGTCAATTTAGTGCCAAAAATATTGCTCTCTTATCATTACCTGGACTTTTAATCTTATAAATGTATGTGTGTGTGAGCAAGCATATATTTATGTGTGTGTTCATGTGTGTGTGTGTGTGTGTAACATCTTTGTTAGAAAATTACTATTTTTAAATCTCATAACGAGAGATATTCAGCAACAGTACTTTGTAGTAAAGATTGTTTGCCAACATAACATGGCAGTCCTGGTTTAGGACGGATGTTGCTGTAATTTAGCCCCAGGAGACATCGTCTCCAGCTGGCTATATGACCGATCCGTGTCCTTATATTTTCGGACAAGGGAATCTAGCACCCCCACTCAGCTGAAAACAATATCTGTGTATGAAGATTTCCTGATGAAGGGAAATAATCTGGAAATCGCGATATGCAGATATTGTTTTGAGCTGAGTGGGGGTACTAGATTCCCTTGTTCGAAAATATAAGGATACAGATCATGTCAGCTGGAGACGATGTCTCCTGGGGCAAAATTACAGTAACATTAGTCCTAAACCAGGACTGCCATATTATAGTTAAGTTAAGTTAATTTTTTGGCTCAAAAAGCAAAAAGCAAGGCCATGTAGGGGGACATGGAGTTATGTACAGTGTGGTGTTCATGCAAAGAGTTCAGGCTATTTCTGGACAAGAGAGACTTTGAACCGAGCGGTCGTCGGCATCTTCACTATCTCGTCCGGCAGCTTATTCTATGGATCCGCAACCCGGACGGAGAAAGCCCCTCTCCTTCGATTGAGATGAAATCGTCGCAGATAGAGCTTTTCGGAGTGACCCCACAGCCGACGCTCTGGAGCAGGAGTGAAGAACAGCTCTTTCAAGAGGTTACACTTTCCACTTATGATGTTGTGAGCAAGAATGAGATCTCCACGGCGTCGTCGTTTTTCTAGAGAATAAAGGTCGAGCGTCTTCAGCCTTTCTTCATAAGACAAATGCTTGAGACCAAGAACCATGCAGGTAGCCAGCTTCTGGACTCTTGGCAAACAATCTTTATGATCATCGTTGTCTGTTAATGGCCATCTTCCATGAGTTTGATGATTTGATTAAAGATCCAATGGATCCGAGAGGAAAGCATCATGCTCCAGCATGGTCTTTGTTGGGCACGGATTTCACAGTCAGATGCTCTTCCTCACGCCAGTCACTTCACGCCGAAAGCGTGTACTGCTTAAACATATGCATGCGTATACACATGTATGTATAAGTGTGTGTGTGTGTTGGGGGGGGGGGCGCTTATAATTGATAATCATCTGAAGTTACAGAATGACTTTAAGGGCCGAAAATTCTAAGCACAAGGGCCAATGCACTAAACGCTCAGCCCGAGTCATTCTGTCACTTCAGACAGTTGTTAACAATAGAAAAAAAGCATGTATATACATACATAAAGTTAATCCAAACATGAAAACACAAAGAGAAAACACAACAACGCGAGGACGTGGAACAAATATAGTATTATTGGACGCTCAGGAAGGAAGGGAAGAAGGAGGGTTTAACGTTTCGAGCGGAGCTCTTTGTCGGAAACATAGGAGAAGGAAAGATCCAGAGAAGGGAAGACAGAGGAAAAAAAAAATCGCCAACGGTACCCACGCGGTCACATACATACATACATACATGTATATATCATCATCATCCAGTGTTTTAAATCCGGGTTTTGTCCCCGTTAGTGGGGGTGGCCAGATCTACCACAAAGCCATAGCAACCGAGGTAGGCAGGTGCAGCCCACCCCAACCTTTCAGCTGGCTGGTGCTCATTCTCCTTTGCTATTACCATGGGGCTTTTTTGGAGCTGGATTTTCTACGAGGAGCATGCCCTTGCTTAGCCCCAACCACAGTTTCTTTCAAACATTTTTTTTTAAAAAGTGTATTCTCAGAATTGTCCCTCTATAATAATAATAATAATAATAATAATAATAATAATAATGGTTTCAAATTTTTTCCACAAGGGCAGCCATTCTGTAGGAGGGGATGTGTCAAATACACCAACCCCAGTGCATAACTGGTACTTAATTTATCAACCCTGAAAGGATGAAAGGCAAAGTCAACCTCGGTGGAATTTGAACTCAGAACGTAATGGCAGACGAAATACGGCTAAGCAATTTGTCCAGTGTGCTAACAATTCTACCAGCAAACCACCATAATAATAATAATAATAATTAATTCGTTTCTTGGCCACAAGGGCAAACAAAAATCAAATAAAACATGTAAGGACAAAATACAGGACGAAAGTTACAAAAAGGGGTTTGTCCGTTTGAAAGGGCCGTGTAAAAATGCAAGATAACAAAGAAAATAGAACAAGTAAAAACTCCCAATAGGGGGAGGCGCTTCGAAAGGTTAATCGTGGAAAAACCCATAAAAGCCACGGGAGCCTGGTCAAAAGGGGGGGGAATAATAATAATTTCATTTATCTGCCACAAGGGCAAAGGGTGAGGGGGGACAATACAGAGACAGACAGACGGACATAAATTGTGTGTGTGGGGGTTACATATAATAATGAAATAAAAAAAAAAAACGTATACATGGTATATGCTGGAAAAAAAAGACATATGCACAGCCTACAAAGGTAATATATAAAAAGGGGGGGAGATGATAGATGTGGCCCTCCTGATACAGGAGCACCTCTAAGGATAATCAAGGAACCCCATTGTCTGAGATTTCCCTGAAACCTCAGGAGCAAGGGTCTTCTCCAATTCCTTCTCAACCGACTCATAATAATTTTTTTTTTTTTGCCCACAACGGGCTGAACATAGAGGAGACAAACAGATTAATTCGATTACATTGACCCCAGTGCGTAACTGGTACTTAATTTATCGACCCCGAAAGGATGAAAGGCAAAGTCGACCTCGGCGGAATTTGAACTCAGAACGTAGCGGCAGACGAAATACCTATTTCTTTACTACCCACAAGGGGTTACACACAGAGGGGACAAACAAGGACAGACAAAGGGATTAAGTCGATTACATCGACCCCAGTGCATAACTGGTACTTAATTTTATCGACCCCGAAAGGATGAAAGGCAAAGTCGACCTCGGCGGAATTTGAACTCAGAACGTAGCGGCAGACAAAATACCTGTTTCTTTACTACCCACAAGGGGCTAAACACAGAGGAGACAAACAAGGACAGACAAAGGGATTAAGTCGATTACATCGACCCCAGTGCGTAACTGGTACTTAATTTATTGACCCCGAAAGGATGAAAGGCAAAGTCGACCTCAGCGGAATTTGAACTCAGAACATAGCGGCAGACAAAATACCTGTTTCTTTACTACCCACAAGGGGCTAAACACAGAGGAGACAAACAAGGACAGACAAAGGGATTAAGTCGATTACATCGACTCCAGTGCGTAACTGGTACTTAATTTTATCGACCCCGAAAGGATGAAAGACAAAGTCGACCTCGGTGGAATTTGAACTCAGAACGCAGCAGCGGACAAAATAACACGAAGCATTTCACCCGTGCCAACGTTTCTGCCAATAATAACGATCCTATCTACTTTAGGCACAAAGCCTGAGATTTTTTGGGGAGCCAGGGGTTAGTTGATTACTTCGACTCCAGTGTGTAACTGGTACTTACTTCATCGACCAGTAGAAAAAAAAAAATAAAAGAAAGGCGAAAGAGACCTTGGTGGAATTTGAACTCAGAACAAAGTGCCACTAAGCATTATTGTCAGGTGTGTTAACGATTCCGCCGGCTCACCACATTCATAACGATGATAACGACAACATATTAATTATTATTATTATAACCCTTTCTACTAAATGCACAAGGCCTGAAATTTGTGGGGGTGGGGAACAAGTCAATTTCATTGACCCCAGTGTTTCACTGGTACTTAATTCATTGACCCCGAAAGGATGAAAGGCAAAGTTGACCTCAGTGGAATTTGAACTCAGAACGTAGCAACTGGTGAAATACCGCCAAGCATTTCGCCTGATGTGCTAACGATTCTGCCAGTTCACTGCCTTATATGATGATAATCCTTTCTACTATAGGCACAAGGCCTGGAATTTAAGGGGAGGGGCGATAGTCAATCACATCGACCCCAGTACTCACTGGTACTTAATTTATCGACCCTGTAAAGATGAAAGGCAAAGTCGACCTCTGCAGAATTTGAACTCAGAACATAAAGAAATAATAATAATAATTCTTTTCTATTCTAGGCACAAGGCCAGAAATTTTGGGGAAGGGAGCCAGTTGATTAGATTTACCCCAGTATGTAACTGGTACTTAATTTATCGACCCCCAAAGGGATGAAAGGCAAAGTCGACCTCGGCAGAATTTGAACTCCAAGCATAAAGAAATAATAATAATAATAATAATAATAATAATAATAACAACAACAATAATATAATAATAATAATAAATAATAATGATGATGATAATAATAATAATAATCCTTTTCACAAGGCCAGAAATTTTGGGGAAGGGGACCAGTTGATTAGATTTACCCCAGTACGTAACTGGTACTTAATTTATTGACCCCCAAAAGGATGAAAGGCAAAGTCGACCTCGGCAGAATTTGAACTCCGAGCATAAAGAAATAATAATGATAACAATAATGACAATAATAATAATAATAATAATAATAATGATGATGATGATAATAATAATAATAATCCTTTCTGCTGTAGGTCACAAGGCCTGAAATTTTGAGGGAGGGCATAAGTCGATTACATTGACCCCAGTACGCAACTGGTACTCATTTTATAGACACCCCCACCGAAAAGAATAACAACAACAACAACAACTGCAAGATGCCAAGCCGCGTTAATGACAACATCTGTAGCAACAACAACAGCAAGAACATCGACTACAACCATGACCACCACCACAAAAACAACAACACTACAATCACGCCAATACAAACATTATGACCACATCAATGCAAGAACCACAACAACAATAACAATACAAACACTATGTTTACTACTACTACTACTACTACTAGTACAGCACTCATGAGACAGTAACCATAGCTACATAAAAACCCCACCCCCCTCGC
>NC_043014.1:6775095-6795095 GCF_006345805.1 Octopus sinensis
GGTGGCGCCAGTAGTAGTGGTGGTGGTGGTGGAGGTGGTGGTGGCGGTGGTAGTAGTAGTAGTAGTGATGGGAATGGTGGTCGCAGCAGTGGTTGTGATGGTAGTAGTTGTAGTGGTTGTGGTGGTGGTGGCGGTAGTAGCGGTGATAGTAGTGGTAGTAGTAGAGGTGGTGGTAGTAATGGCGCCAGTAGTAGTAGCGGTGGTGGTGGTGGCGGTGGTAGTAGTAGTAGTGATAGGAGTGGTGGTCGCAGCAGTGGTAGTGATGGTAGTAGCAGCAGCAGTAGTAGTAGTAGTAGTAGTAGGTGCAGCGGTAGCAGCAACAGGTGTAGTAGTTGTAATAACACAAAGAGAAAACAATTAACCAGAAAGCGGTGTGGGGGTGGGGTGGGGGAGGGGTGTCGCCGTGTGCGGGGTGGGAGGTGGAGGCGGGTGGGAGGTGGTGGGGTGGGGGAGGACTTTGGCAGGTGGTGATTCAGAGATGATCGTCACAGACAGAACATGTTTTAGGTTTGTAGAATGCGGAAGGAGACGGGTTGATGCTTCGAATAACGGTTGGCACCATTTGTAGTCGTGGAAGGAAATATTGGTAAACTGATTGTGTGTGTCAGGAGGCACAGAACGGGGGAGGGAGGCAGGTGGCGCAGGTGGCTGGTATTGATCAAATGCCTAATGCCATGCATGTGTGTGTGTGTGTGAGTCTATCTCTCTATCTGTATCTAGATATATATATATCCCTCTGTCTCTCTATCTGTGTCCAGATAGAGAGACAGAGGGATATATATATGTATATATTGGTTAAAAACGGTAAGATAACAAAAGAATGAGACCTCAATATTATGTAAATAGAGGAAATTTATCTGTAAATATAATATGTGACAATTATTCAGTAGCAAAGATAAAACTCTGAGTTTCAGATGCCGAAGTGGAAATGGCCAAATAACCGAAGAGATGGTGTTGTGGATTTCTACCTCGGCATCCAAAACTCAGAGTTTTATCTTGGCTAGCGAATAATTGTCACATATTAATTTACACACACACACATATATATATATATATCATCATCATCATCATCATCATTTAGCGTCCGCTTTCCATGCTAGCATGGATTGGACGGTTCAACTGGGGTCTGGGAAGCCAGAAGGCTGCACCAGGCTCCAGTCTGATCTGGCAGTGTTTCTACAGCTGGATGCCCTTCTTAACGCCAACCACTCCGTGAGTGTAGTGGGTGCTTTTTACATGCCACCAGTTCAGGGGCCAGACAGAGCTGGCAAACGGCCACGAACAGATGGTGCTTTTTACGTGCCACCGGCACGGAGGCCAGTCGGGGTGGCGCTGGCAACGGACACGGTCGGGTGGTGCTTTTTACATGCCACCGGCATATACATATATGCACATACACACACACACAAATAGGCATAGATAGAGAAATGGGCAGATGGACAGACCGACAGATGGACAGGTAGACAAACGGACAGACAAATGGACAGACAGACAAATGGACAGACAGACCAACAGACAGACAGACAGACCGACAGACCAACAGACAGACAGACGGATGGGTAGACAAACGGACAGACAGATAAAAGGACAGGTAGACAAATGAACAGTGAACAGATGGACAGACTGACAGACGGACAGATCGACAGACGGACAGACCGACAGACGGACCGACAGACTGACAGATAGACAAAAGCACAGACAAGTGGGACAGACAGACAGACAGAGACACATACATAGATAGACATGTGCATCTTTGTTTTATTTGTTTCAGTCATCGGAATACGGCCATGCTGGGGCAATGGTTTCAAGAATTTTAGTTGAACGAATCAACCCCAGTATTTAGTTTTCTCTTTTGCTGAACCGCTATGTAACAGGGATGTTACACTTGTCACGCTGTGGTGGGAGACAAACGCAGGTACAAGCATGCACACACACACAAGCTTCATTCAGTTTCCATCTACCAAATCCACTTTGAAGGTTTTGGTCAGTCCAAGGCTATAATAAAAGACATTTGTCCAAGGTACCAGGTAGTGGGATTGAAACCAAAACCATGCGGCTGGGGAGGAAGCTTCTTACCACACAACCATGCCTGGACATGTATATATTCTTTCACTCTTACACTGATTTCGAGCAGTCAATTGTGGCCCCACTGGGGCAATGCCTTGAAGGATTGCATAGATCAGTGGTTTTCAACTAGGGTTCCGCGGAACCTTAGGATTCCGCTAGTACAGTCCAGGGGTTCCGCAAGAAGTTACAAAAATGCTAAATTCGACAGTAATTTTTAATTCTCCTGTGCAGATATGTGTGCATAGGACAATTAAATTATTGCACAGGGGTTCCTCGAGCCAGTGAAATGTTTTCTTGGGGTTCCGCTCCAGCAAAAAGTTTGAAAAGCACTGGCATAGATCATACTGACCCTCGCACTTAATCTAAGCTCTGGTACTTTATCATTCCCTCTTTGTTCAACTGCTAAGTTGCAGGGCATAAAATAGACACAATCAAGAACACAAATATATGACTTGTCTGTTTAGTTGGACACAATATGGAGGATGCTGGGGTCACATAACCGGCACCTGTGCCAGCGGCATGTAAAAAGCACCTTTCAAGCATTGGGCCCCACAGAGGCAATGACAAATGACCGAGACCTTTGGCAATATACCGTTCTTGAGAAGAAGACCCATCAGGCCAAATGAAATCGTAGATGGGGAAGATACTAGTGTCACAAAAAAGGAGCACTCCGTCGGTTACGACAACGGGGGTCCCAGCTGATACGATCAACGGAACAGCCTGCTCGTGAAATTAACGTGTAAGTGGCTGAGTACTCCACAGACATGTGTACCCTTAATGTAATTCTCAGGGTGATTCAGAGTGACACGGATTGTGACAAGGCTGGCTCTTTGAAATACAGGTACTACTCATTTTTGCCAGCTGAGTGGACTGGAGCAACGTGAAGTAAAGTGTCTTGTTCAAGGACACAACGCGTCGCCAGGAATCGAACTCACAACCTTACGATCATGAGCCGAATGCCCTAACCACTGAGCCATGCGCCTTCATACAACTAGCATGTAAAAACATCCTTTTACATTCTTGGAGTGGTTGGCATTTGGAAGGGCATCCGGCTATGTTAACCATGCCAAATCAGACTGGAATCTGGTGCAGCCCCTCAGCTTACCAGCCCTGACCAAACCATCCAACTCATGCCAACATGGACAATGGACATTAAATGATGATGATGATGATGAAAGAAATCAACTGCAGTACTTATTCCTCTTAAGGCTCAGGAGTGGTTGTGTGGTAAGTAGCTTGCTAACCAATCACATGGTTCCGGGTTCAGTCCCACTGCATGGCCCTTGGGCAAGTGTCTCCTGCTATAACCTCGGGCCAATCAATGCCTTGTGAGTGGATTTGGTAGACGGAAACTGAAAAAAGCCCGTCGTATATATGTATATATATATATATGCGTGTGTGTGTTTGTCCCCCTAGCATTGCTTGACAACCGATGCTGGGCTCAACTGATGGAGACTAACCTCACCCAACAGATTTCCATCTGCATTTCATTTGCAATAACATGAAGAAAATTCTTCCAACCACATGGTTCCGGGTTCAGTCCCACTGCGTGGCACCCTGGGCAGGTGTCTTCTACTATAGCCTCGGGTAATCGCGTCCGAGTCGAGGGCAGCGTGAAAAAAAAAGTGGATTTGGTAGACAGAAACTGAAAGAAGCCTGTCGTATATATGTATATATATATATATATGTATGTGTGGGTGTGTTTGTCTCCCTAGCATTGCTTGACAACCGATGCTGGTGTGTTGACGTCCCCGTCACTTAGCAGTTCGGCAAAAGAGACCGATAGAATAAGTACTGGACTTACAAAAGAATAAGTCCCGGGGTTGAGTTGCTCGATTAAAGGCGGTGCTCCAGCATGGTCGCAGTCAAATGACTGAAACCAGTAAAAGAGTAAAAGAGAA
Organism: Octopus sinensis; assembly: GCF_006345805.1. Classification (NCBI taxonomy): domain Eukaryota; kingdom Metazoa; phylum Mollusca; class Cephalopoda; order Octopoda; family Octopodidae; genus Octopus; species Octopus sinensis. The sequence goes on from NC_043014.1 coordinate 6,779,064, forward strand.
AGAGAGAGTATACAACCAGGCTGATCAAAGATTACTCCCCAAATATCCAAAACCCATCTGCATCAACTTGGTTACATCTGCAGGCTCAATTGATGGAGACTAACCTCACCCAACAGATTTCCATCTGCATTTCATTTGCAATAACGTGAAGAAAATGATTCCTTTTTGAAGTAAATGGTGACAGGGAACAAAACATGGAGACGACACGGAGGCGATGACAAGTGACCTGGACCTTGGCGATATGCTGCGCTTGAGAAGACTCATTAAACCGAGTGAAACTGTAGTTGTGGGCATTGCCAGAGTCACATAAATGGCACGCACGGAATCTTAGTTGTGGCCGTTACTGGTGACATATAAATGGCACCCATTACATTCTCAGAGTGGTTGGCATTAGGAAGGGTGTCCAGCCGTAGAAACCAAGCCAAATCAGACTGGAACCTGGTGGTGCAGCTCTCCGGTTTACTGGTTCCGGTCAAACCATCCAACCCATGCCAGCATGGAAAGCAGACGTGAACTAAAGTGTCTTGCTCAAGAACCCAATGCACTGCTGGAAACTGAACTCACCACCTTACAACTGAGAGCTAGTCACCCTAACCACCAAACTACTAGCCTTACAAACACACACACACATTACATATATGTAGTCAAGCATGACCTCAGAGCATTGGGCCTCACAGAGGCAATGACGAAGGACCGAGATCTCTGGAGATATGCTGTGACTGCAAAGACCCAGGCTGCTTCCTGCACCAGTTTCGCATAGCCCCTGCCCATTCAAAGTACCTTGGATTTCAGAACAACCCTCTGTGCTTGAGGAGACCTATTGAGTCAAGTACATGAACATCGAAATAAATATCAATGGAAATAGTAGTTGTGATACCTGTGCCGGTGGCACTTAAAAGGCACCATCTGAATGTGGCCAATGCCAGCACCGCTTTGACTGGCTTCTGTGCCGGTAGCACGTTAAAAGCACCACCTGATTGTGGCTGATGCCAGACCCCCCTGACACCTGTGCCGGTGGCACGTAAAAAGCACCCACTACACTCGTGGAGTGGTTGGCGTTAGGAAGGGCATCCAGCTGTAGAAACATTGCCAGATCAGACTGGAGCCTGGTGCAGCCTTCTGGCTTCCCAGACCCCAGTCGAACCGTCCAACCCATGCTAGCGCGGAAAACGGATGTTAAACGATGATGATGATGATATATATATATACACACACACACACACACACACATATATTATATATATATGTACCAGTACAAGACAAGAGACAACAGTACCCCTATATATATATATATACATCAAGAGTTGAAGGCCAGAGGCAAAGCTTGAGAGACATAATCTTAACCTTTTGGTTTTAATCCATGTGAAACATCGATTTCTTCAGTATATAAAAGACATCTGCTGAGGCCCTGTTGGTATGTATACATTCTTATATGTGGATTATATATATATACACATGTACACACACATATACATGTGCACATGGAACGTTACAAAATCCTGTATTCAGCTGTTGTTAATGATTTTCCAATTTTTAATAAACATAATAATTAACAAAGTAATATATAATCCAAGACATGCCTAGAAGAGCAAACCATATGTTCTACAGTATGTTATCTAAAATACAGTTATACTATCAGCCGTTCCCTGGGTACCACAGCAGTTGTAATGTTGGTCTGTTCCACCCTGGGGTGGTACTCAAGACTAACGCTACCTGTGCATGTGTGAGTGTGAATCAGTGTGTGTGTGTGTGTATGACTTCAGTTGTTTCATCGTCATCATCATCGTTTAATCCTTTAGTGTTTAACCCTTTAGTGTTAAAACCAGCTATACCAGGCCAAAATTGTCTCCCTGCTTTATGCTCAAACCAGCCAGCTCTGACCTCTCACACCTACCCTACAAAGTCATTCCAAAAATAAACAGGGACATCATCAAAATCTCAGAGTTACAAGATGCTGTACAATTAATTTAAAACAATGTAATTAAACAGGCTTTACATTTGACAGATTAATCTGAATGCTAAAGGGTTAAACCGGCTATATCTGGCTCGAATATTCTACTCATTTTATGCTCAAACTGGCCAGAACCAGTATCTCACACCTACCCTGCAATGTCATTCTAAAAATAAGCAATTACATCTTTCAAATCTTGAAGCTACAAGATAATACCAGATTAATTTTTTTAAATGTAAATGAATAAGGATTACTTTTGATATATAAATTTGAACACTAAAGGGTTAACATCCGTTTTCCATGCTGGCATGGGTTAGATGGTTTGACTGAGGACTGGGAAGCCAGGAGGCTGCACCAAGGATCCAATCTGATCTGGCAATGTTTCTACAGCTAGAGGCCCTTCCTAATGCCAACCACTTTGAGTGTAATGGGGGCATTTGACAAATATGTTTTTGCTTTCACAGAAATAATTACCTTATTCATACACCTTGCTGTTGTTTGTTCCTTCTTGAACCATGCTTGGCTCACAAGGGCCGGTTTCCTGGTTTCATTGGCATATAGGTTCATTTTGGAGCTTCCGGTGTGAATACCAAGGATTACAGCATGCCATTTCCAAATTTCTGGCAGAGTGAATTGAGTCATGGTGCTGTTTTTCCCACAGACGGTGCCCAACTGACCCTACTATACTGTGTAGTTAACAAAATCAAGACCAAACAACGTGCATGTGTAAAATGAAAAAAAGAAATATTTGCCATGACTAGATGGTGAACACACAGAACAACCGTTGGCTTGCTGTATCACTAAAACAGTACCAGGCATGATAAAAACCAAGCATCTGGTCAACATCATGGTGCTTGAAGTGATCACTAGTGATGACAACCCTAACCCCATTCATCTTCCCACAGGGCCACAGACTCAAGTGCCTGGAGGAGATTGTGCTGCCCTGCCCTGGGTGAAGTGGGTGTCTAATGGAAGACCCTATGTCTGACAATATGATTCAGCACCATGTCACACAAGCAAGAGAACCCAGTCGTGACGGCCACCCCACCCCCAATTACTGTGTGGGGTATATCTGTGTGAGAGACCGACAAAACTGAAGGCAAGGGTTATGGCAGCATTCACCAACTTTAACAAGGAGACTGTCCAGAAGAGTTGCAGGAGATTCCGAAGTTGTCTGGATGCTGTGGTTGAAGCCAATGGTGATTTTATTGAATAAATTTACTCTTTAGTATTTCAAGATATTTTTATGTAATTTTGGTAAATATGTTAGAATGAGATGCCAGTATTATTTCCATTTTTGTATAATTTAGACGATAATTTATTCACCACCAACCCATGCTATCATGGAAAGCAGACGATGATGATGATGATGATATACATATATACCATACATACAAAATTTAGAGGACTGACCGCTAAAAGCTAAACATAGACACCAAATCACCATTACCACGAAGAATATGTTTTCAAGAAAAATCTCAGTACAAAACCAAAATGTAAAAAATAAGCGAGACAAATGAAAATATACGAAATAAAAAATGATTACCTATGTACCAATTGGTTTCACTTTTCGTGGCAATTGGCGATTTGATGTCTATGTTTAGCATATAGGCTGTCCACTTTTAGTGGTCAGTCCTCTAAATTTTGTATGTAAAAAAATGTTTAATCTTCGGATTTTTTAAAATGTGCTAAGCCGCTGGTTTTAATTGATTAATATCAATATCTACCCTTATTTAATTTTAAATATATACCATACATATATATATACTGCTACCTGCACGGGAGCCAGTCCGGCAGCACTGGCAATGGCCACATTTGAATATTGGCACATGAAAAACAACATTCAAGAGTGGTCATTGCCAGTGCCACTGGACTGGCTTCCGTGCAGGTAGCACATAGAAAACACCTTTTGAGCATGGTCGTTCCCAGAGTCGCCTGACTGGCCCTCATGCCGGTGGCACATAATAGCGCCCACTATACTCTCAGAGTGGTTGGCATTTGGAAAGTTATCCAGCTGTAGAAACTTTGCCAGATCAGATTGGAGCCTGGTGCAATGATGATGATATATATATTTTTTCTATGGCAACACATACCAATCTTTATATATATATAAAGCTGAAGTTGTCTGTGTATGGCAGGTTTGGTAGCCTTCAATTAACACTATCTCCTCCGAGACCCTGCGGCGCAAGTTGACTAAAATTGAGAGTATGATAGAAGAAGGTTTGCTCTTCCTTCCGTAGAAGAAAAAATTCAAAACGGACCATGTTAACACCAAAAATTATTTACATCAAAAAAGTGCTTTTTTTTTCTATGAAAATCCTTATTTTTTTACGATTTTTTGACTGCTGTGTCGACATTTTTCAGTGTATTTCAACCAAAAAAGTGTTCACTTAACTCTTTAGTGTTCACATTATTCTGCCAAAATTAATCCTTTTTTATCCACATTGCTTTGAACTAATCATGCATTATCTTGTAGCTATGAGATTTTGATGAGATAGCTGTTAATTTTTAAAACGATATTGTAGGGTTGGTGTGAGAGACCAGATCTGGCCAGTTTGAACATAAAACAGGCAGAATACTTTTGGCCGGATATGGCCAGTTTAAATGCTAAAGGATTAAAGAGAATAGCAAGCTACATAATGCCAAAATTTTTACTTTTCAAAAATTCCAATTCTAAAGGGTCGAAACAAACCCGAGCAACGCCGGGCGATACTGCTAGTATATAAATAAAAAGAGCTTGGACAGAGCGGAACAAAAGCAAATGAACTGTGCACAACACATAAAGCGAAAAAGACTTTTCAGTCTAGTCTTACAAGAAATCAATAGACATGTGAGACACAGCCACAATACCTGACTAGGGAGAAAGACATGAAATCTTGTAATGTATCGCCTACAATGTGAATGTCAGTTGACTGCAGAAGAATTTCTAACGAGGCTATGCAATTAAGCAGAATCAATAGAGTATATTTGTGCAAGCATGTATGTATGTATGTGTGTATATATATATAAATAATTGTTTGGCAAAAGCAAATTATATAAAATAAAGAAAGAAAAAAACGACCTTCCCAATATATAAACAATATCTTCTTTACCAGTTTCACTTCAGAAATCTTACAACACAAATTCTTAAATGGACGGACAGACAGACAAGCAGGCAGGCAAGCAGACAGACAGATAGATATAGATAGATATATAGAGATAGATGGATGGATGGATAGATAGACATACAGACAGATATAGATAGATAGATAGATAGATGGATAATGGATAGATAGATAGACAGACAGACAGATAGATATAGAGATATAGACAGACAAACAGGCAGAGATAGATAGAGACAGAGAGACAGAAATAGACAGACAGACAGATAGAGAGAGACAGGCAGATATAGACAGAGATAGATAGATAGATAGACAGTTATTGTTTGCTGAACTAAGCTACAAGGGATGTAAACAAACCAGCATCAGTTGTTACATAGTCATGGGAGACAAACATTAACACACACACACATATATATATACACTTTACTGAAAAGCAGCAAAAATGACACCAAAACTGTTATTCAGCGTTTTATGTTCCCGCTCATCAGACAGTTTTGCATGTGTGTGTGTGTGTATATATCATCATCATCGTTTAACGTCTGCTTTCCATGCTAGCATGGGTTGGACGGTTCAACTGGGGTCTGGGAGCCAGAAGGCTGCACCAGGCCCAGTCTGATCTGGCAATGTTTCTACGGCTGGATGTCCTTCCTAACGCCAACCACTCCATGAGTGTAGAGGGTGCTTTTTACGTGCCAGACGAGTCTGAGGTACAGGAGTGGCTGTGTGGTAAGATGCTTGTTTACCAACCACATGGTTCTGGGTTCAGTCCCACTGCATGGCACTTTGGGCAAGTGTCTTCTACTATAGCCTCGGGCCAACCAAAGCCTTATGAGTGGGTTTGGTAGACGGAAATTGAAAGAAGCCCATCGTATATATATATATATATACAAAACTGTCCGACAAACAGGAATGCGAAACTCTGAGTAACAGTTTTTTTTAATATTTTTGCTGCTTTTTAAAAAAGCATATTACTCTACCTCTGGTATTCGAGTACTATTTTTTTCCACCTTGTTTCGCATTTATGTGTTTACTGAGGTATATATGTATTTATTCTTTTACTTCTTTTAGACATTTGAATGTGGCCATGCTGCAGCACCACCTTTAGTCAAAGAAATTTACCCCAGGACTTATTCTTTGTAAGCCTAGTACTTAACATATTGGTCTCTTTTGCTGAACTGCCAAGTTACTGGAACATAAACACATCAATCAATGGTGGGGAAGAGGAACAAACACAAACACACACACATATATATATATATATATATATATATACGATGGGCTTCTTTCAGTTTCCATCTAACAAATCCATTCCCAAGGCTTTGGTCAGCTCGTGGCTATAGCAGAAGACAGTTGCCCAAGATGCCACACAGTGGGACTGAACCTGGAACCATGTGGCTGATAAGCAAGCTACATATTTTATTAGCCACAAGGGCTCGAACACAGACATACAAGGACAAAACAGTAGGGTACATATCACATATACGAATGAATTACATGAATTTGATAAAGATGAAAATGAAATGGCTTATCTACTCCCCCCCCCCACACACATGCAGGCAATTCCACTTTTACCATTTATACAACAACTAGCAGTATCGCCCAGCGTTGCTCGGGTTTGTTTTGACCCTTTAGAATTGGAATTTTTGGAAAGTAAAAATTTTGATTATGTAGCTTGTTATTCTCTTTAAGTGAACATTTTTCTGGTTGAAATACACCGAAAAATGGTGACACAGCAATCAAAAAATCGTAAAAAATAGTGATTTTCATAGAAAAAAAAGCACCTTTTTGATATAAATGATTTTTGGTGTTAACATGGTCCGATTTTAATGTTTTCTTCTACGGAAGGAAGAGCAAGCTTTCTATCATACTCTCAATTTTGGTCAAATGCGCCTTAGGGTCTCGGAGGAGATAGTATTAGTTGAAGGCTACCAAACCTGCCATACACAGACAACTTCAGCTTTATATTGAGAGAGATTGGTATATGTTGTGGGGACAAACACAGACACACAAACATATATACACACACACACACATATATACATATATGTGGAGGCGCAATGGCCCAGTGGTTAGGGCAGCTGACTCGCGGTCAGAGGACCGCGGTTTCGATTCCCAGACCGGGCGTTGTGTGTGTTTATTGAGCTAAAACATCTAAACGCTCCACGATGCTCCGGCAGGGGGTGGTGATCCCTGTTGTAGTCTTTCACCACTCTTTCTCTCACTCTTTTGTCTGTTGGCCTGCTAGCTTAGCCAGCGGGGTGGCGTCATTCGAAGGCTAAAACAATGCAAAGCACATTGTGACCAGCGATGTGTAACAACATCTGATGGTCTGGTCGGTCACGTGATCACGTGATATATATAGAGATTGTATATATAGGTATATAATACCTATATACGACGGGCTTCTTTCAGTTTCCGTCTACCAAATCCCGAGGCTATAGTAGAAGACACTTGCCCTAGGTGCCACGCAGTGGGGCTGAGCCCAGAACCATGTGGTTCGTAAGCAAGCTACTTACCACACAGCCACTCCTACGCCTGGCTGCATTTCGCCCGCCCATTCGTTCTGAGTTAATTTCCGCCTAGGTTGACTTTTCCTTATGTCCTTTCGGGGTCAGTAAATTGTGTACCAGTGAAACACTGGGGTCAATGTAATCGACTAGTTCCATCCCCACAAAATTTTAGGCTTTGAACCTTTAGCAGAAACGATTATTATTATTATTATTCAGTAGTCCTACTTTTATCACATGCTTCTACTGCACTACCGAGCGCTGCTCTGTGTGCCTTGAGTATGTATATTATTTTGGCACAAGGCCAACAATTTTAAGGGTGTGGTTTAGATAATTATAAAGGGGTACTACTTAAGAAGAGTGGTCCCAGTGCGCGCACTCGCGTTCTCGCGCTAGCAAGTCGTGACTAGTCGATCCTGCAACAATTTCGCAGCAAAGTAAATAAAACACAAAATAAATAATTTTTTTTACACAAACTGTGTATAGGGCGCAGAAGTGGCTGTGTGGTAAGTAGCTTGCTAACCAACCACACGGTTCCAGGTTCAGTCCCACTGCGTGGCACTTTGGGTGAGTGTCTTCTCCTATAGCCTCGGGCCGACCAATGCCTTGTGAGTGGATTTGGTAGACGGAAACTGAAGGAAGCCTGTCGTATGTATATATATATATATATATATATGTGTGTATGTGTTTGTCCCCCTAGCATTGCTTGACAACCGATGCTGGTGTGTTTACGTCCCCGTCACTTAGCGGTTCGGCAAAAGAGACCGATAGAATAAGTACTGGGCTTACAAAGAATAAGTCCCGGGGTCGATTTGCTCGACTAAAGGCGGTGCTCCAGCATGGCCGCAGTCAAATGACTGAAACAAGTAAAAAAGTAAAAGAGTAAACTAAATAATTTTTTTAAAACAAAGTAAATAAAACAAAAACACAAAGTAAACTTTTGTTAAAACAAAGTATTCACAACGGTGGTGCCCCAGCATGGCCGCAACTTTCGGGCTGAAACATTTTTAAGGAGTTAAGGATTCAAAGGAAATAAAATACAAAAACACAAAGTAAGGATCGACTAGTCACGACTAGCAAGCGCGGATGCGCGAGTACGCGAGTGCGCGCACCGGGATCACCCTTCTTAAGTAGGACCTTATTTTGGCACAAGGCCAACACTTTGAAGGGTAGGGGTTTAGATAATTACAACGATTTATCTCCTCAACAGTGAAAGCTTGAAAAGCGACGCTGACCTTGGGGAAATTTGAACACGGGACGTAAACCAAATGAATAACAACGGTTAGGCCGACGAACGAAAGTGGACGGCTACGTAACTTATTCTTCAAACTTCGATCGTTCCCCCCAATAAAAAGTATATTGATTTTTTTTTCCCTCTTCTTTTCTTTCTTTAATGTTTTGAATTTAAGATTTTCAAAACCAGAATCCCAAGATTGATGTAGTTCTTTTGTCTGTTTATTTATCTCTTACTCTTTACTCTTTTACTTGTTTCAGTCATTTGACTGCGGCCCATGCTGGAGCATCACCTTTAGTCGAGCAAATCGACCCCAGAGCTTATTCTTTGTAAGCCTAGTACTTATTCTATCGGTCTCTTTTGCCGAACTGCTACATTACGGGGGACGTAAACACACCAGCATATCGGTTGTCAAACGATGTTGGGGGGACAAACACACACACACACACATATATATATATATATATATATAACAATTTAATAAATAAAACATATACATACATACATACATATATGTACATACCTACATCTATATGTATATATACATGCATATATGAGTACAGGACACCACAAATAAACGTAGAACACAACGAGAAACGAAAACATAAAATCAAACAAGGAAACGGACTTTTTTTAACAACGAAAAAACAGTACAAAACAAACAATACAAGGAATATTCCCCTTCATCAGCTGCCCCTGGTTCGACTCAATGCGTGTGACGGGCTTCTTTCAGTTTCCGTCTACCAAATCCACTCACAAGGCTTTGGTCGGCCCAAGGCTATAGTAGAAGACACTTGCCCAAGGTGCCACGCAGTGGGACAGAGCCCGGAACCATGTGGGTCATAAGCAAGCTACTTACCACACAGCCACTTCTGAGCCTATGTTTGTTATTTTTTTTACTTTCTGCTTTTTTTGAAAGCATTTACTTATAATTAAATATTTAAAACATCGACTCTTGACTAAATACCGTTGTTAGTGTTATTTACCAGCTTTCGGCCGATAAGTAACCACAGAAATAATTTGTTAAACCTATAAATTCCTGCTGAGTCTATCGTAAAGGTTTCAAAAACTGTTTGTCATAAATTGTCATTTATGCTTTTAATAATATTAAGGATGTGTAAGAAAAACATGAACGTATATAAGTTGCATACAATGTTTGTTTTTAGTTGATAATTTTCGTTCGGACTCTTGTGGTGCACCTGAGCACTGTATACAATAATTTCATTATATATTATAAAAATCGACCAAACAGGTGCGCGTACGATGGCACGAGTAAATGAACAGAAATAAATTAAAATTAATTAATAAAAGCAAATATTAGTATTATTAATATCCTTTCAGAAAATTAGACGCATGATTAAAAAAAAATGTAAGGATTTTAAATTACAGAAATAAAATAATTAATTCCAAGGAATTTTGTAGAATTTACGAACCATTTTCTTTGCGAGAAGCGGGGAAGATAAGCGAACGATGCTGCGGGACAAGTGAGGAGAGAATTTGTGCCGTAAAGCCAACCTTGAATAATGACATGCTTGGATGAATTGTCGAGCGAAAACGTTTGTCATTGGGAGTTTATTTTGGATCGAATCTTCGATCAATGAAATGATCCAATTTATGGTAGTAAGAACTAAGGGCAGACAACCGAACGAAAAAATTAGAGTTAATTCCCTTGAAAATTGAGTTTCCCCCTTGATTAAATCAATTAAATCTAGTGGTCTCTTTTACTCTTTTACATGTTTCAGTCATTTGACTGCGGCCATGCTGGAGCACCGCCTTTAATCGAGCAACTCGACCCCGGGACTTATTTTTTTGTAAGCCCAGTACTAATTCTATCGGTTCTCCTTTGCCGAACCGCTAAGTAACAGGGACGTAAACACACCAGCATCGGTTGTCAAGCAATGCTAGGGGGACAAACACAGACACACAAACACACACACGCATATATATATATATATATATATATATATATATATATATACGACGGGCTTCTGTCAGTTTCCGTCTACCAAATCCACTCACAAGGCTTTGGTAGGCCCGAGGCTTTAGCAGAAGACACTCGCCCAAGGTGCCACGCAGTGGGACTGAACCCGGAATCATGTGGTTGGTAAACTAGCTCCTTACCACACAGCCACTCCTGCGCCTAGTGAATTTTTTAAAATCCGAAGATTAAAAATTTTTACATACAAAATTTAGAGGATTGACCACTAAAAGTGGACAGCCTAGAAATAGACGTCAAAATCGCCATCTTCCACGGAGAATGTGTTCTCAAGAAAAAATTGAGCAAAATACGTTTTTGACATCTATTTCTAGTATACAGGCTGTCCACTTTTACTGGTCAATCCTCTAAGTTTTGTGTGTGTTAACACGTCTTTTCAGTCTCTCTCATTTTCTTAATCTTTCATATTAAGTACTCACTACTTCCTTTAATACTCAATACATTATATATATATAACAACAACAGTTGATAGACCTCTCTCTCTCTCTCTCTCTCTCTCTCTCTCTCTCTGCTGTTTTTGTCCTGTTGTTACCATTCTTGTTTTTAATTTTATTATTGTTTTTTGTATTTATATTCGTGTGGCATCGTCCGTTTTTCTGTCCTTGTTTCGTATACATTCGATCCTTTTTCCAAGAAATCTAATGCTCACACCTTAGTTTTTCCTTGGGGCTGGCCGGATCGGAGCGATATCAGGATTAATCAGCCGAAATTTGCTAGGATGATCCGGTTCTTGACGGAAGATTAGAGGTCTCGAATGACCCGTCCATTTTTTGTGTCGTCTCTTTGTGTATTTTGCGTTCTTGTCCCATTTTGTATTTTTATATATAATTTTTAAACACACACACACACACACACACCACACACACACACACATATATATATATATATATATATATATATATACACATACATATGTAGTGGATGTGTGTGTACGTAAATAAATACATAAACTGTTTCATGATTAAAAAGGGATTTATTTACATGGGTTATAAGTACACTACATACAAATGTAAGCAAATGCTACGAATTGCTTGTACAGAACACATATTAAAGATGAATATGTTTGTGTGTGTGGGTGTGTGCGTGAATCATTCGGAACAGTAGCCGATAGATACTGTAGGCATTTCTCTGTCGTCTCCAAAACGCGGGGCAAGATAAATCTGTCTGCTGGTGTGTCAGCTGCGATTGTGTTTCTTTCTCTGTTTTTCCCTTGTATTTATAATATTTGAGACAGCTAGAAAGATAGACATACTGCAACAGAGTTACTACTTGAGTAGGTCAGCCCTTGTCCAGTTGAACTTCGCCTGACATGGCTGAGGTCGCAGGTCAAAGGGAGATGATCAATCACTTTTTGACAGAACAAAGAGGTCTTTAAATTTCGCGCCTATACATGATTCTTGGATTCGATTTCGAATCTAGGCTTAGAGAAGGAAGTGCTAACTCTTATATATATATACATATATAATTGAATAGAAATATGTTATAAAAAGAAAATGGAAACTACACGTGGTAATGTAAGGGAAAATTAAGAAAAATCAATGAAAATGCACATGCAAAAAAAAAAAAAAGTAAAGGCTTTTTATGAAAGGTAACGAAATATATATACAATTAGATAAACTGAGGTAGGAATAAAACGTATATATATACAATATGAGGGAATATTATTCCAAACTTACAGGGAAAAATTCAATTTAGAAATACTAAATCAAATTTCACAAAATATTATATATATATATATATATTAGAAAAAGCCCCACCTTTTATCAATTCAATAATGAAAAATTAAATTATTGCCATTTAGAAAATTATATATTATAGAAAGATAAAATATAAGATAAAATATATAACAATGATTAAGTAATGTGCAAAATAATAAATAAAACGTATATATTTAATTTTTCATTATTGAATTGATAAAAGGTGGGGGGTTTTCTAATTTATATATATATATACACACACATATATCTTTCTCTTTGACTACACCCCATGTGTAATAGTCCAATGGATTGAGGTCTGTTAAGCTAGGAGGCCGAGCATCTGAGACAAAATGATCGCAGAAATAGTCGTAGCCTTTGTTCCTTCTCGAGCCACGCCTAGCTCATAAGGGCCGGTTTCCCGGTTTCCTTGGCGTATAGGTTCCCCACCTGGACGGGACGCCGGTCCGTCGCAGATGAGATGCAAGATGCAGGAGGAAAGAGTGAGAGAAAGTTGTGGTGAAAGAGTCAGCAGAAAGAAGTTCGCCATTACCTTCTGCCGGAGCTGCGTGGAGCTTAGGTGTTTCGCTCATAAACACACACAACACCCGGTCTGACATTCGAACCCGCGATCCCTCGACCGCGAGTCCGCTGCCCTAACCACTAGGCCATGTGCCTCCACAGCCGTAACCTTATGGAACAGACAAGACTTATGTTGGCAGATTCACGGTCTTCCGTTGCGTACTCTGTCTATCCAGGGCCCCACAGATTTCTCCAACACTTCTGTGTAGACAGCGGTATTGACTCTTTGAAGGCGGCGAGCTGGCAGAAACGTTAGCACACCGGACGAAATGCTTAGCGGTATTTCGTCTGCCGTTACGTTCTGAGTTCAAATTCTGCTTAGGTCGACTTTGCCTTTCATCCTTTCGGGGTCGATTAAATAAGTACCAGCTACGCACTGGGGTCGATATAATCGACTTAATCCATTTGTCTGTCCTTGTTTGTCCTCTCTGTGTTTAGCCCCTTGTGGGTAGTAAAGAAATAGGTATTTCATCTGCCGCTACGTTCTGAGTTCAAATTCCGCCGAGGTCGACTTTGCCTTTCATCCTTTCGGCATCAATTAAATAAGTACCAGTTACGCACTGGGGTCAATATAATCGACTTAATCCGTCTGTCTGTCCTTGTTTGTCCTCTCTGTGTTTAGTCCCTTGTGGGTAGTAAAGAAATAGGTATTTCAAGTTGTTTAACAAGCGCCTTGCACGGATCGGACTGTTCTCTCTTTGCATCCGACATAAACTGACTACTCCGCATCACATACGATTCGCACCAAATATCCTCATCCACAACTCTTCTGATTGGGCATTCTGAAACCTCGAGGTCCTTTGCAACAGATCTTATCGAATTTCTGTGGATTTTATCGTTTATTTCCTGTGCTTTTTGTACAGAGTTACGTTGTATTAGGACCCTGTGCATGCGTTTTTGCGTTTAGCTGCCTATGTTGGATCCCCATCAGCAACTTCCAGCGCCTTTTGATCCTCGACAACGAAGGACAGGCCAACATTCAGGAAGGTAGCTAGCTTTAAGGTAACGCTTACAGGTTGCTTTTCATTCGCTGAACCAACCTGATGTCTGACATCATTTATCTGAAGAATGAAGCCAGAACCATGTGGTTGGTAAGCAAACTACTTACCACACAGCCACTCCTGCATGTATATGTATATGTATGTGTATATATATATTATATATATATATATATATATATATATATATTATATATATATATATATATATATATATATATATATATATATATATATATATCACACACATTTATATACATACATAGAGAGGGGAGATAGATAGATTGATAGATAGATAGATAGATAGATAGATAGATAGATAGATAGATAGATAGATAGATAGATAGACAGATAAATAGATACGTGCATACATACATGCATACACGTATGCATGCATACATACATACGTATACATATGCATACATACATACATATTTATATGTGTATGTATATGCTACAACTCCCAGCACCAAGGCCCTCTACAGGTCACGTGTCTCTTGTAATGTAAACTCTCTCTCTCTCTCTCTCTCTCTCTCTCTCTCTCTCTCTGACCCCGTATCGTCTGCCTGTCCCCGTATCGTCCCCTCTTCTCAACCTCATGGTGAATAAAGAAATTCTCTCTCTCTCTCTCCATCCATCTATCTATCAATCTAGCTAGCTATCTGTCGATCTTTCTTTCTATCTACCTCTCTATCTATCTATCTATCTATCTATCTATCTATCTATCTATCTATCTATCTATCTATCTGTCTGTCTGTCTTTCTACATCTATCTATCTATCTATCTATCAATCTATTTATCTACATATCTATCTATCTATCTATCAATCTATTTATCTACATATCTATCTATCTATCTATCTATCTATCTGTCTGTCTTTCTACATTTATCTATCTATCTATCTATCAATCTATTTATCTACATATCTATCTATCTATCTATCTGTCTGTCTATCTACATCTATCTATCTATCTACCTACCTATTTATCTATCTACCTCTCTATCTATCTATCTATCTATCTATCTATCTATCTATCTATCTATCTATCTATCTATCTATCTATCTATCTATCTATCTATCTATCTATCTATCTACCTACCTACCTATTTATCTGTTTCGCTTCTTGTGGAAAGGATGCGTCCCGATGGTCAGGCGATCCATTTGCTGTCAACACCCATTAAAAGGAGGGCTGGGCATGCCGTGGTTGATGATGCGCAGACACACACGCTCTGAACTGCGACATCTCTGGCTCTATGTAGACGACGGTGAACAGGTGTGGTCGCCGTTTGTGAGGCACGCTTTCCCGCAGCTCGTCTCCATGACCGAACTGCAGTCGTGGATCAAAAGAGGCCGAAGAAGGGCGAATGGCACCACGAGTGTCGCGTTGCTCTCAAGCAACTCTGCCGTCCTGGGTCGACCTTGAGTGACTTCAACACAACCAAAGCATTCTATATAGGGGTTTAGTGGAGGGGAGGTACGACGACGAGCTCGGGGCGACCTGGACGTCGACGAGGAGTACCTGACCCGCCTGTTCAGGACGACTTTCGGGCCAGGCCCATGGACAACTTCCAGAGATCCCTGGCCTGGCAGTGCTACCGAGAAGCGCTACCCGTTCGGGATAAGCTCTACAGACACGGCTCGAGAAACACGGGGCCGACCTGCCCGAGATGCGGTCAGAGCGACGAAACCGTTCTGCACGCACTCGTGCAGTGTCCAACAATTTCCGACCTGTGGGCTTGTGTCGAACAACTGCTGTCACGTGTGGGACGAGTCGGTTTATCAGCTGAGTCTATCGTTAATATTGTCACGCCTCCCTCCTTCAAACGGGAAGGAAGAGCTATTTTCATCATCCTTGTGGTTATGGCGAAAGAATGTATCTGGTGGACGCGTCTGAAAGGATTGGAGACAAACACTTTCCTCTCTGGTCAATCTCTCATCAACTTCTTCAAGTACCACTTGAAAAGGAAA
>NC_043014.1:6802595-6811263 GCF_006345805.1 Octopus sinensis
TGGGTTTTTTTGCCCTGTGAACACTTCATACTTTTATCTGATCAGGTACTTAAACACACGTCATGTTCTGATGCAATCGATGCTACACGTATAAAACGTGGGCACGCAAACGAAGCTGCTCTAGTTGAAGAGGTTTTAGTGTTGATGAGCAAACAAAAGGTTTTTTAAAACGTATAACCAGCTTTTCTGCTATGGTTTATCAATGATGTGGAAAAATATATTTTAAGCAGGTGATAGGAGGAAAATCTATATATATATAAACGGCAAAATATCAATGAGAAGCGCTTTGTGACTGTCAACAGGCATATTTCAGGGCGATAAGTTTATCGGTGATGTTTGTCACGAACCCCTTCTCAGTGAATCTCGTGTTATCCAAAATGTCAAGGCTACATGCTGAGGTATACAGAAAAGAATAACAAACAAGAACTATTATCTCTCTCTATATAAACGGTTTGTGTGTGTGTGTGTGTCCTTTATACAAATCCACAATTTTTCAGTTAGAGGCTCCCACTTTCTATGGCCATTCAAACCGTCCAAGGGTGGTCGTGCACAGCTCTGGCTAAAACCAGTAAAAGATAAAAGATATATTATATTATATATATATATATATATCTATATATATATATATATATATATAAACGGCAAAATGTCTGTGTGTGTGTCCTTTATACAAATCCACAATTTTTCAGTTAGAGGGCTTGCACTTTCTATGGTTATTCATACCGTCCAAGGGTGGTCGTGCACAGCTCTGGGCTAAAACCAGTAAAAGATAAAAGATATATATATATATCTCTTATTATAAAAGGCATATTTTATCTGCCTCTCTTTGTCAGTTATAGAAATCTACAATATAGGATTTCTTCAATTACAATTTACCTAGCATTTTTAAGAGTAGAATGCATCGGGTCATGCCAGGTCCAGTTTTTAAAATTTAAACTCCAATTAAGCAAAATTTACAGAAAACTCACATTCTGGTGTGTATGTCAAATGCTTTTCTTAATGTGGTTTACACCACAACGCACACGCACACACACAGTGTGCAACGATAAAATGAAACTAATTCACTGTGTGTGTGTTGACAGGTAGACAATAGAATGCGATGGCGATGTAATATTGTTTCTGTCTATCACGCTGATAGATACATGAGTAAAATGTATGGCAAGCTAAGAGATAAGAGTGAGTGAAAATGTTCTTGGAAGAGAGTAAATAGCGACAGAGTGATTTGAGGAAGACTAAACTGAAAGTATGAAACAGTGTTTATGTATAAACAGACGACACTATATATAGTTATTAATAAATGTATGCATCCGTTTAACCCTTTCGTTACCAAACCGCCCGAATTTACTTATTCATATTTAAATGAGATATCAGAGTAAATCTCTTTAGTACATTCGTGAAAACACGTATTATACTTCGTAAACACTTCAAATACAGTTTTGTACAAAAATCGAAGTGTAATTTTAATTCCGTGAATTATGGGAGATTTTTTTCCGAAATTTGTTCCTATTGTGTTTTCAAAATTTGTAATTCTGACAAAAAATGGATACGAATTTCATTATATCAAGCAGCGAGTCAGAATTCGAAGGATTTTCTACTGAAGACCTTCATAAATCTAACTCTATGACTGAAAAAAAAAGCATCTTTATATAAGAGTGAAGTTGTGTGTCTGTCTCCTACGATTTAGATTCGTAACTACTCCCACATTTTGCGGTGCAGTTTAACCAAAAGCGGGTATCTTATAGTCGTGATTCATATCGAGCCCTTCTGAGTATTAGCGCGCGTCTACGATGAGTCTAAGATTTTAAAAAAATTTACCATCATATTTTTCCATTTTAATGCATTTTTTCGCTTTTATATAAGGGAAGTAACTCTCTAAAAATATCTATGATGTGTCAACGATTTTTAAAAAAATTTACCTTAATTTTTTTTCAATTTTTAATGCATTTTTTTTGCTATTTTTTGGCTATAACTCTCTAAAAATGCTTATATAGTTATTTCCCTTACAAATCCGAGCAACGCCGGGCGATACTGCTAGTATATATATATAAACGGCAAAATGTCTGTGTGTGTGTCCTTTATACAAATCCACAATTTTTCAGTTAGAGGGCTCGCACTTTCTATGGTCATTCAAAACCGTCCAAGGGTGGTCGTGCACATCTTTACATTTCCCCAGTCACCCCGCAAAGCCATTAAAAAATCAATAGAAGTTACTTTTTTGTGAATTTTGTATCCAAAACCCAATCAAAATACCCGAAACTTGATACGCCAATTGAATGCCAGCTAGCTGTATGTGATTGATCGGAGATTTAAACAGTACTCGCATGTATGTGCGCACGCACGCAGCTGTATATGCATGCACCAGCACTATGACCCGGCGTTGCCGGATCATAGTGCTAGTATTCGATAAAAAGAGATGTAAATGTCTCCAAAAACCACTAATTTTGATGTTCTGATCAAAATTGCAAAAGACTGGAATGTGATATTTATCCGAGAAACAGGGATTACACCACATGGAACCAGAAATGTAAGTGGATGTGTGTTTCATATCAACCCAATCAATCTTACAAATTCTTAATATTATCATTTAAACTACAGACATATTTGGGTAGTGAAAGAGCAAAACACCTTTTTGAGTAAATATATACGTACACCTTACATTCTTTGTGTCACTAGAGCCTATAAACCACATTAAAAAAAAAAGAAGTGTTACGGATTTTAAAGCAGGACATTATGTTCTGATTTCAAATACCGTGCAGTCAAATGGAAAAATTGTTAGACCAAAATACGTTGCGGTATTGTTCCAGCTTTTTACATTCTGAATTCATACCTTTGCTCCGATAAAACAAGATACCAATCAACGATTGGAATGGATGTCTGCGACTAACTCTCCTACAAATTTCAGACCTTGTGTCTACTCTAGAGACAGTATCGCAGTATAGACAACTCAAAAAAGCTCTTAACCCTTTCGATACCAACCCGGCTGAAACCGGCTCTGGCTCTGTTGTACAAATGTCTTGTTTTCATAAGTTCTGAATTAAAATCGTCCACCAAACCTTAGTCCCAATTTATGTTCCTAACACTAACTTAATGATAACTAAGTTATTTTACTAAATACTTTCTTGTATTTAAAATTAATAGATAGAAACACAGAGCATCTCAACAGAAATATGGTAACAAAAGAGTTAAAATATATAATAGAGAAACAATTCTTAACCCTTTTGATACCAACCTGGCTGAAACCACCTCTGGCTCTGAATACAAATGTCTTGTTTTCATAAGTTTTGAATTAAAATCTTCCACCAAACCTTAGTCACAATTTATGTTCCTAACACTAGTTCAATGATAACTAAGTTATTTTACTAAATTCTTTGTTATGTTTAAAATTAATTGAAAGAAACACAGAGCATCTCAAAATAAATACAGTAACGAGAGGGTTAAACAACACCAGTCGCAATGCGGTTCCAATTCTGTCTTGATTGTGCCATCATTTTCCATCTTGACACAAACTGTTTAACGAGATCGTCTTCCCAACATCGTAGAGGCCATTCAAGTTGCCTTTCTCCGATCTCTTGCATATCACCCAGTAACTGTAATGGTTCACCAGTTGTCTGTTACGCTTGCGACTTCCTCGACCCAGTGGAACTTGTGCTTTCGGTATTCTGTGACCGCATCTTCCACTCTGCACCATTCTTGAATTACCTCATTTCGATTATGTTCTAATAATGATAATCCTAGCATGGATCTTTCCATGGTCTTTGCGTCGTAACCATATTCTATGGTTCATATCCCGGCATCGATAAAACGATAAATATACCAGTCAAGAGTTGAAACCGGTGGTAGCGTCTAACTTCCTCCCACAAATTTCATGCTTTGTGTATATTCCAGAAACAATTATTATTAAATCAAGGGAGAGTTTACGAAAAAAACAAAAGACGAAGACAGGTGGTATACAAAACAAATGGAATGGAATGGAAGCACTCCGTCGGTTACGACGACGAGGGTTCCGGTTGATCCGATCAACAGAACAGCCTGCTCGTGAAATTAACGTGTAAGTGGCTGAGCACTCCACAGACACGTGTACCCTTAACGTAGTTCTCGGGGATATTCAGCGTGACACAGAAAGTGACAAGGCCGGCCCCTTGAAATACAGGTACAACAGAAACAGGAAGTAAGAGTGAGAGAAAGTTGTGGTGAAAGAGTACAGCAGGGATCACCACCATCCCCTGCTGGAGCGTCGTGGAGCTTTAGGCGTTTTCGCTCAATAAACACTCACAACGCCCGGTCTGGGAATCGAAACCACGATCCTACGACCGCGAGTCCGCTGCCCTAACCACTGGGCCATTGCGCCTCCACAAATAGATATATTAGTATAACGCTCAGGAATAGAAGAAGTCTTTTAGATTTCGAGCCTACGCTCTTCTACGGAAAGGGACACAGAAAAAAAACAAGGAGAGAAAAAAAATGTGTGTAGTGGCTAACGATCTATCATGACCACTATTATTAAATCAAGTTGGATTGTCTCCACCTTTGATTGTCTTCTCATCAAATCTTACCACCGACTAGATGGTTATTAAAACAATCATTTTCATATTTTTAAGAACCACTCCCTCGACATTCTAGAAGAGCTTTAGAACACAACATGAAACAGAATTAATTATTCTAAATCTTGCCACTAAGTGTGAACGTTAAATTTTGTATTTACTTAGCAAAGTGGTATTGAACGAGAAGTAAGTGAAAATACAAATATTTATTATGCGTCAATTATATGCGTATCATTCACATATTAAACATTGTACAATTCTAAAGTGCTAATTCCCTTACCACCAGCAACAGCTTCAGCACCACCACCACCACCAACAACAACAACAACAACACGCAACTGTTTTTCTTCCCTACATGAGGGTGGATGTATGTATAATATATAGGTTCATGATAACTAAATATACATATATATATATATATATATATTATATATATATATATAATACATACAGGGAGATGCATATGTATTTGTGTATGTAGTCAAGAACAGTGTATGTGCATACACAACACACACCACACACACACATATATATATTATTATATATAATAGTTGTGTATTGTAAGTATAGGTACAGATAAACAAAGACAGACAGACAGACAGACAGACAGACAGACAGACAGACAGACAGATAGATAGATAGATAGATAGATAGATAGATAGATAGATAGATAGATAGATAGATAGATAGATAGGTGTGTGTGTGTGTATATATATATATATTATATAAAATCTGTTCTTTCTGTGTGTGTGTGTCTTCTAGGATCTTGGGCATTCTCCATCCGATTGCGCTCAAATTTGATATGTAGATACCGACGGTATCAGGTCGTGTATAAGTCTTGAAAAAATTACAAAAATCCACTCCAGGTGAGAATACGATCGATAAAGCTGTGGGAACGTGCATTTGTACGCGCAAGTACATCAGCTGCTGCCACTAGCTTTTCCATGCCCTTGAACACCCCGTAAAGTAAGTTAGCTTAAAATTAGTTACTTAGTTCCCTAGGTTGTTGCTTTTCATCAAAAATCGCCCCAAGTTAATTTCCTACATGTTTTATCGGATAAACTTATTATTGTCCCAGGTACGTTCTCATAAATTCATCATGCTTTTCCATCTAGAATAACCTCCAGCTAACCCATTTGCATGCATCGTTTTTGTCCTGCTTTTCTTCAGTCAACCTGTACATAACTGCACCTTCCATTTTTTGTTGTTTTTGTACTGCTTAAAGGCACGTTTCTTTCCTGCCAAGCTTACTGTTTAAACCATGTTTGTGTTCTCCCAGTCTACAGCCTTATCATTACTGGTACTTTAAACTCTTCGGTTGCATATTTGTGTGAATAAAATCGTTTTTCTTTGGAATAGAAAAAAAGTCTATCTTTATTTCTTCTTTTGCTGGTGTCTCAAATTTAGATTAAATCAGTGTTTCGCAAAGGGGAGGCCCATGGGACGGTCGGACAAGTTGTTTGAGAAAATTTGGTTTAAAATGTTTGACACTCAGCACTGTCCATTGGACGGGGAGCGTTTTTTGCTCGTATATATATATATATATATATATATATATATATATAGATTATATATATATTATTATATATATATATATATATATATATTATATATTTATATATATATATTATATATATATATCATCATTGTGTGGTGTGCAAGAGAGACTTTGCGCTGGTATGGTCATGTGGCGAGAATGGATGAAGATGTTGTGGGAAAAAGTGCCACACCCTAGCGGTTGAGGGAACCCGTGGAAGAGGCAGACCCAGAAAACCTGGGACGAGGTGGTGAAGCACGGACCTTCGAACTTTAGGTTCTCACTGAGGAATGACTAGAGACCGAACCTTTGGAAATATGCTGTGCGTGAGAAGACCCGGCAGGACAAGTGAGACCATAACCCACTTATGCATACCTTTCCTTCTTGGGACACAAAATTCTACTTGTGAAGACCTGTTGAGGCAAGTGAAAATCGAAATCGATCAACATCAATGAAAATTGCAGCTGTGATACCAGTGCCGGTGCGTAAGAGAACCATCCGAACGTGGCCGTTGCCAGCGCCGCCTCGACTGGCTCGTGCCAGTGGCACGTAAAAAGCACCATCCGATCGTGGCCGTTTGCCAGCCTCGTCTGGCACCTGCGCCGGTGGCACGTAAAAAGCACCCACTACACTCTCGGAGTGGTTGGCGTTAGGAAGGGCATCCAGCCATAGAAACATTGCCAGATCAGACTGGGCCTGGTGCAGCCTTCTGGCTTCCCAGACCCCAGTTGAACCGTCCAACCCATGCTAGCATGGAAAGCGGACGCTAAACGAAGATGATGATGATGATGATGATGATGATGATAAAATATATATATATATATATATTATATATATATATATATATGTGTGTGTGTATATATATATACACACACACACACACACACACACACACACACAACACACACACACACACCACACCCACATATATATATATATATATATATATAATATACATACATATATATATATAAGAAATTTGATTCAGATTCTCTGCTCAGCTTTCTCTGATATGTTTAATGAGACGTTCACACGCTACACACCTTCCTTCCAAACACTGCTGTAAACAGCTGAAGTGAACTAGAACGTTAAAGCTTAATGCGCATGCGCAAAAGAGTTCAAGCTCAATCTGTGCCAAGCGACATCACCCTGAGTGCTTCAGCTTCGTTACTATGGCAACAGTCCGGATACTTATTGATCAGAGCTCGTATATAATGTCTGCGTTACACACAAACACACATTAACACACGCATATATGTTTATGTGTAAATATACATATATACACACATGTATATATACACACACATATACACACAGGTGTGTGTATGCATGTATATGAGCATATATGTGTGTGTGCATGTGTGTGTATATATATATATGAGCACACACATATATGCACCCATACAAACATATATATATTATCTATATATAAAACGCAGTTTGTCTGTCTGTGTGTCTGTGTGTCTGTCAGGTTGTGCCCTCACCCTGACCACGGCTTTCAACCGATTCTGATGAAACTTGACACACACATAGCCCAATGTCATAATTCAAAGCTAACGCAGCGAAAATTTTTAAAAGTTCCCCCTGTTCTGAAAAAATCGATAAATTCGACATGGGGTCGAACATTTTCTGTTGTAGTTTTCGCAACTTGCAATCGATTTTCACCAAACTCATGGTGAAGCTTAATGTTACCCTAAGAAACTTAATTCTGATGTTAGTTTTCCATGCAATACCTTACCATCAGAAAAAATCGATAAAATCATGCCATTTTGGGAAATCGCGTTCAAATTCCAAGATGACTTTTTTTCGACAATGTCTTTCACAAATTGGCAGGAATTTTTTTTAAAATTCACAGCGAGCATCATGTCTGCTCCAAGGAGCTATATGACCCTTTTTATTCCAATAGGATACTTTATTACTGGAAAAAATCGGTTAATTAAATCATATGTGGCACACATAGCAAACCGATTTGCGTATTAAACACAAACTGTCTAGGGGACACAACTCGACCTTTTTATCGCCCAAAGGGACAGCTGGGAACATTCGTATACACAGAAGTATTCGAGTGAAGAGAAGACATTGCAACCTATACATGCGCCTTCGTTCCCTAGAGGGAAAGGACTAGATTGGGATTAGTCGTTGCCTACTAGGGGCTCTTACATACCCGGGCAACGCCGGGCTATGCTGCTAGTTTATATATATATGTATATATATATTACATATTTACATGTGTGTGTTGGGGGGGGGGGTGTAATGCTTAATGGTCCTTGTGCGTTTGAGTGACCTTTCTATTTCGGACTGGCTTTAGTTGTTTTCATAATTCATTTCCCTTTGTGCCTCAGTGACCTTTCGGGTTGCAAAATATTTTCTTAATTTATGCCTACATTTATTCATTGCCACAATTATAAATAAAACCATTAGCAATAGTTTTATAATATATGATATGTATATATAATATAATATATATACATATATATATATATATATATAACAAATTAGTAAATAAATGGCACAACAAAGTACCGATATTTACTGGAAATAGCGAACGTAAAAATACGACGCTAAAGTGTAGCTTCAACACCGCGTATGT
>NC_043014.1:6811363-6831363 GCF_006345805.1 Octopus sinensis
CTATTTCTTTATTACCCACAAGGGGCTAAACATAGAGGGGACAAATCAGGACAGACATAGGTATTATGTCGATTACATCTACCCCAGTGCGTAACTGGTACTTAATTTATCGACCCCGAAAGGATGAAAGGCAAAGTCAACCTCAGCGGAATTTGAACACAGAACGTAGCGACAACGAAATACCTATTTCTTTACTACCCACAAGGGACTAAACATAGAGGGGACAAACAAGGACAGACATAGGTATTATGTCGATTACATCTACCCCAGTGCGTAACTGGTACTTAATTTATCGACCCCGAAAGGATGAAAGGCAAAGTCAACCTCGGCGGAATTTGAACACAGAACGTAGCGACAACGAAATACCTATTTCTTTACTACCCACAAGGGACTAAACATAGAGGGGACAAACAAGGACAGACATAGGTATTAAGTCGATTACATCGACCCCAGTGCGTAACTGGTACTTAATTTATCGAACCCGAAAGGATGAAAGGCAAAGTCGACCTTAGTGGAATTTGAACTCAGAACATAGCGACAGACGAAATACTTATTTCTTTACTACCCACAAGGGGCTAAACACAGAGGGGACAAACAAGGACAGACATAGGTATTAAGTAGATTACATCGACCCCAGTGCGAAACTGGTGCTTAATTTATCGACCCCGAAAGGATGAAAGGCAAAGTTGACCTCGGCAGAATTTGAACACAGAACGTAGCGACAGACAAAACACGGCTATGCATTTCGCCCGGCGTGCTAACGTTTCTGCCAGCTCGCCGCCTTAGTCTATCAGAGTACCATGTTGTGATCTGAAAGGAGAGTTTACTTCGAATGTGTTATGAATAGTAATAACATGGTTGCTGGACACTAGATGTGGAGGCGCGTGGCTTAGTGGGTTGGGTACTGGACTCATGATCGTAAGATTGTGGCAAAAATGAGTAATCCTGCGAGGAACTAGCGTCCAGTCACCATTATTGCTTTCGTTTCTTGATTTTTTTTTCTCACTGTTTCTCGTTTACTGACTTGTGTGAAAGAAAGAAAACAGACCAGCGAGAAGGAAAAGACGCAAAGAAGATTGATACAAAAAGCGGAACAAGCAGAAAGAAAAGCAAATACGGAAACCAGGATTGTCTTCCTTGAGTGTAGAGACCATAATTTATGTAACTGGTGCAGAACAATATAACAGAAAGGAGACCAAAGCCTGTGAGATAGCTACTTGATCTGAATCGGGTGGTGTCCTCGAATTCGACAACAGAAATTTGTCCATGTGTTTGCATTTGGTAAAACTTTCAGATCTGGCATTAAATAGTATGGTGTAATTCTTGGTTTAAAACGAATGGGCAATCTTTCATCTATGCATAACTTGCATCTCTTTGACAGTAGAGATCTTAATTAATGTAGCTTGGATCAAAGCGGATGAAGGTCTTGGTTTACTTTGCTTTTCTTTCTTCACGTTCCACTTTTTACACCAACTTTCTTCGCGTTCTATTCCTCTCGCTCTTTCTCAAAGACCAGCATCCTGGTTTTTAAATACATCTTTACCTCAATGAGTCCAGGACTGAATATGTGCCTGTCCAACAGTGATTTCATCATCCATACTCTCAACAATACGCCCTTAAATATGGTTTCTGATTACAAATATCTTGGGTCATACATATCATCATCTGGAAAAGATTTTCTAACTAGAATGGGTATGGCCTGGTCAGCCTGTAATGATATGCATAAGATCTAGTCATCAAATCTAAGTAGAGATTTCAAACTTAAAATCTTCAAAGCCACAGTCGAACCAATTCTACTATATGGCTCAGAAACCTGGACGTTATCAAAGAAGCTTGAGAGGTGGTTGGATGGAACCTACATTCGCCTCCTTATGAGAGCTCAAAATCTCTCGTGGAAGCGCCATCCAACCAAAGTACAAATATATGGGAAACTACCACCTGTATCATCTCTTGTGAAAGGTAGAAGAGTCCAGTTTGCTGGACATTGTTGTAGAGCTGAAAAAGATATAATTTCTACTCTTCTCCTCTGGAAGCCATCTACTCGCGATACTAGAGGATGCACACTCTCCTACCCTGATGTAATCTCCAGAGATACAGGCATCCAGCAGCAGGACCTCCGTAAGGCTATGATGGACCGTGAAGTCTGGCGTAACATAGTAAATTCCATTGTCTCGACCACGGTCGAACAATGATGATGATGAAATACGTCAACCATTATGAACTGCTTGGAGATACATGGCTTGGTATATAAATGTTCCAATTTAATGTATCTTAAAGCATGTAACATTTCGTAGCTCTTTTAGCATTGTGTATTATAAATGATACTAGCAGTATCACCCGGCGTTGCTCGGGTTTGTTTCGACCCTTTAGAATTGGAATTTTTGAAAAGTAAAAATTTTGCATTATGTAGCTTGTTATTCTCTTTAAGTGAACATTTTTCTGGTTGAAATACACTGAAAAATGGCGACACAGAAGTAAAAAAATCGTAAAAAATAGGGATTTTCATAGAAAAAAAAAGCACCTTTTTGATGTAAATAATTTTTGGTGTTAACATGGTCCGAATTGAATTTTTCCGTCTAGGGAAGGAAGAGCAAGCCTTCTTCTATCATACTCTCAATTTTGGTCAACTTGGGCAACAGGGTCTCGGAGGAGATAGTGTTAGTTGAAGGCTACCAAACCTGCCATACACAGACAACTTCAGCTTTATATATAAAAAGATTTATCTCTCACTGTGTGGAACACGTTTTGTTTTTGCTGATCCTAACTATAATGGAAGATAATGGAATTGTAAACCATATATAAAACGGGCTTCTTTCATTTTCCGTCAACCAAATCCATTTACAAGGTTTTGGATGTCCCAAGGCTACAGTAGAACGTAAATATATACAAGTTTATAATATACTAGCAGTATCGCCCGGCGTTGCTCGGGTTTGTAAGGGAAATAACTATATAAGCATTTTTAGAGAGTTATAGCCAAAAAGTAGCAAAAAAATGCATTAAAAATGGAAAAAAAAATGGTAATTTTTTTTTAAATCGTTGACTCATCGTAGACATTTTTAGAGAGTTACTTCCCTTATATAATAGCGAAAAAAATGCATTAAAATGGAAAAAATTTTGGTAAATTTTTTTGTAAATCGTAGACTCATCGTAGACATTTTTAGAGAGTTACTTCCCTTATATAATAGCGAAAAAATGCATTAAAATGGAAAAAATGATGGTAAATTTTTTTTTAAATCGTAGACTCATCGTAGACATTTTTAGAGAGTTACTTCCCTTATATAATAGCGAAAAAATGCATTAAAACGGAAAAAAATGATGGTAATTTTTTTTTTTTAATCGTAGACTCATCGTAGACGCGCGCTAATACCCAGAAGGGCTCGATATGAATCACGACTATAAGATACCCGGTTTTGGTTACACTGCACCGCAAAATGTGGGAGTAGTTAGGAATCTAAATCGAAGGGGACAGACACTCACACAACTACAGTTTTATATATAAAGATTAAGGGATAAACAGAGAGAGCCAAACAGACAGACAGAGAAGTAGGCAGTCTGTTCGCTGGAAAGACAAGAAAAGCTAAAAGGTTAAAACAGACAAAAAAAAAAAACGAAGGAAAGGAAAGCGAGAGAAAGAGAACTGAGAGAGAGAGAGAGAGAGAGAGAGAGAGAGGAGGAGGAGGGGGTAACATTGATATCGTCTGGCACAGAAAAGTAGTTCTCCTCTTTTTCCCTCCAGCACGACGTAATGGCTGTGCGGAAGTGTGGTGAAGCACTAGATACTAGTCAATGGCAAGGACATGTAGAAGGGAGAGGAGAGAGAGTAAATGAACAAGTACTCGCAGCTAAATGGTTATACATACCACAATTTGATTACAATTGCACCAGGAAAAATGCAGAGATGAAATAAGGTGAATGAATAACACAAACACACAGAGGAGGTATGGAGTGCAGAGTGACAGAGGCTAACGCCGTCAGACAGCCCTGACCGAGAATTTGATACGATCTATTTCTGTACTACCCGCACAAGGGGCTAAACACACAGAGGGGACAAACAATGACAGACAAACGGATTAAGTCCATTACATCGATCCTCAGTATGTAACTGGTACTTATTTAATCGACCCTGAAAGGATGAAAGGCAAAATCGACCTCGGCGGAATTTGAACTCAGAATGTAACGGCAGACGAAATACCTATTTCTTTACTACCCGCACAAGGGGCTAAACACAGAAGGGGACAAACAATGACAGACAAACGGATTAAGTCGATTATATCGACTCCAGTGCGTAACTGGTACTTATTTAATCAACCCCGAAAGGATGAAAGGCAAAGTCGACCTCAGCGGAATTTGAACTCAGAACGTTATGACTGGTGAAATACCTATTTCTTTACTACCCACAAAGGGCTAAACACAGAGAGGACAAACAATGACAGACAAAGGGATTAAGTCCATTATATCGACCCCAGTGTGTAACTGGTACTTATTTAATCGACCCCGAAAGGAAGAAAGGCAAAGTCGACCTCAGCGGAATTTGAACTCAGAATGTAACGGCAGACGAAATACCTATTTCTTTACTACCCACAAGGGGCTAAGCACAGAGAGGGGACAGACAAGGACAGACAAACGGATTCAAGTCGATTATATCGACCCCAGTGTGTAACTGGTACTTATTTAATCGACCACGAAAGAATGAAAGTCAAAGTCGACCTCGGCGGAATTTGGACTCAGAACGTAGCAGCAGACGAAATACCGCAAAGCATTTCGTCCGGCGTGCTAACGATTCTGCCATATATGATCTAACAAAATTGTTCGCATACATTGAAGACTGGATTTTCGTATAAAGGAACTGAACTGGAAAGAAACGGTTAACCTACTCTTTTACTCTTTTACTTGTTTCAGTCATTTGACTGCGGCCATGCTGGAGCACCGCCTTTAATCGAGCAAATCGACTCCGGGACTTATTCTTTGTAAGCCCAGTACTTATTCTATCGGTCTCTTTTGCCGAACCGCTATGTGACGGGGGACGTAAACACACCAGCATCGGTTGTCAAGCAATGCTAGGGGGACAAACACAGACACACAAACACACACACGCATATATATATGTACATATATATATATATTATATATATATATATATATATAATATATATATATATATATATATACATATATACGACAGGCTTCTTTCAGTTTCCGTCTACCAAATCCACTCACAAGGCATTGGTCGGCCCGGGGCTATAGCAGAAGACACTTGCCCAAGATGCCACGCAGTGGGACTGAACCCGGAACCATGCGGTTGGTTAGCAAGCTACTTACCACACAGCCGCACGTGCGCCTATAGTTCAGTGTCTCTAAAAAAAGTGAAAGTAAATTGCAATAGAAACTGGAGGTGATGACAGTAGAATCCCATAATGTCATTATCTCTATATAAACGGCAGTTTGTCTGTCTGTGTGTCTGTCAGGTTGTACCCTCACCCTGACCACGGCTTTCAACCGATTCTGATGAAACTTGACACACACATAGCCCAATGTCATAATTCAAAACTAACGCAGCGAAATTTTGAAAAGTTCCCCCAGTTCTGAAAATAATCGATAAATTCGACATGGGGTCGAGAATCTAAGCTTTTTATATGCAACACATTTTCTGGGCTGTACGTGGGCTGTTCACGCGTTGGGAGGCGCAATGATGTTTTCATGTTTTCGCCCAAAGGGACAGCTAGGAACATCGTATACACAGAAGTATTCGAGTGAAGAGAAGACATTGCAACCTACACATGCGCCTTCGTTCCCTACAGGGAAAGGACTAGATTGGGATTAGTCGTTGCCTACTAGGGGCTCTTATATACCCGGGCAACGCCGGGCTATGCTGCTAGTATTTAATACAAGTTGAGAATCCTTTATCCGAAATTCGTTAGACCGAAAGTCTTACGGATTTCAGATTTTCTTCGGATTACGGAATATTTTTTATGTATTTGTATTTATACAATGGGTTAGTTTTGAAATGGAATCCAATAACCTTTGAAATGGAATATCCGTTGACATTTCACAAAATAGACATTTCACAGAAATCCTAAATGCAGTTTTATATAAACTTTTAATATTCTTTTTAAAACGCAGTCATGGGTGTGCGGTAAGAAGCTTGTTTTTCAACTCATGGTTTGGGGTTCAAACCCAACTGCGTGACACTTTCAGCAACTAAATCTTTGTCAGTAGATTTCCAGATGAAAACTGAAAGAAGCCTGACGTAAATAGGCATATCTGTTTCTTTATTGCCCACAAGGGGACAAACATAGAAACGACAGACAAACAGATTAAGTCGATTACATCGACCCCAGTGCGCAACTGGTACTTAATTTATCGACCCCGAAAGGATGAAAGGCAAAGTCAACCTCGGCAGAATTTGAACTCAGAACGCAACGACAGACGCAATACCGCTAAGCATTTCGCCCGGTGTGCTAACGTTTCTGCCAGCTCACCGCCTTTTTGATGTAAATAGGCATATCGATGTGTGTGTGTGTGTGTGTGTGGGTGTGTATATGTGTCTTTGTGTCTGCGTGTATCTCCCACCACCGCTTGACAACCGGTGTTAGTATGTTTACATCTCCGTAACCAACAGTTCGGCAAAAGACACCGTTAGAATAACTAACAGGAGTGGCTGTGTGGTAAGTAGCTTGCTAACAAACCACATGGTTCCGGGTTCAGTCCCACTGCGTGGCACCTTGGGCAAGTGTCTTCTACTATAGCCTCGGGCCGACCAATGCCTTGTGAGTAGATTTGGTAGACGGAAACTGAAAGAAGCCTGTCGGATATATGTATATATATATATGTGTGTGTGTTTGTGTGTCTGTGTTTGTCCCTCAAGCATTACTTGACAACCGATGCTGGTGTGTTTACGTCCCCGTCAGCGGTTCGGCAAAAGAGACCGATAGAATAAGTACTGGGCTTACAAAAGAATAAGTCCCGGGGTTGATTTGCTTGACTAAAAGGCGGTGCTCCAGCATGGCCGCAGTCAAATGACTGAAACAAGTAAAAGAGTAAAGAGAGAGAGAGACTTTCAAAAAATTACTGGCGCCGATTTGTTCGACGAAACCAAAGGTTCCCAGAATGGACGGTAGCGCTGGGTCATGTCGAAGGGAGTGTTCGGCTTTAGGAGTGGTGAGCGGGGCGGTGCGGTGCAATCAACATATTAAATTAATTAATTATGCATGATAAAATTAGTAATGGTTATTAAAATAAAATGAGATAGAGGTATATAATAATATGGCTGAAAACATGTCTAAACAAGAATAATTTTTAATGCTATTTTTCTGCCTTGAACAGGAATTTTAGACACATACTCTTGTTTGTAGTCTTCGTTTATTATGATCATCACCACCATCATCATTTAACGTCCGTTTTCCATGCTGGCATGGGTTGGGTGGTTTGACAGGAGCCGATCAGGTGGAAGATTACACCAGGCTACTGTGATCATCATCATCATCGTTTAACGTCCGTTTTCCGTGCTAGCACGGATTTGACGGTTTGACCGGGGTCTGGGAAGCCAGGAGGCTGCACCAGGCTCCGGTCTGATCTGGCAGTGTTTCTACAGCTGGATGCCCTTCCTAACGCCAACCACTCCATGAGTGTAGTGGGTGCTTTTTACGTGCCACCGGCACAGAAGCCAGTCAAGGTGGCGCTAGCATCGGCCACGTTTGGGTGGTGCTTTTTACGTTCCACTAGCACAGGGGCCAAGGGAGGCTGGCAGCGGCCACGATCGGTTGGTGCTTTTTACGTGCCACCTGCACAGAAGCCAGTCAAGGCGGCGCTGGCATCGGCCACGTTCGGATGGTGCTTTTTACGTGCCACCGGCACAGGTATCACAACTACAATTTCCATTTGATATTTATTCTGATCTCCATCATATTTTGCTTAGCGATATGAATTAAATATAATTGTTGTCTATGTTAGTATTTTTTTAAAATTTAGGATTCGTGGGAAAAGAAAGTGCTGTCAATACTCGAGTGAATAACTGAAATATGGATTTATTCCATCTATAAATAATGAGCAATTGCCACGGTGTTTAATATGTGAAAAAATAAAAAAAATATTTTCAAATGCAACAATGAAACCTTTAAGAATGATTGAACAACAAAATGCATTCAGATAAAACCGGAAAAATATGGACTAATTTCGCCAAATGAAAAACAATTCTGAAAACTGTTTTACACTCAAAAAGCTGTTTACCAAAAAAAAAAGAAGAACAAGAAAAAACAAAGCAAATAGAGAAGGGGTTGGTTATGTCTTATAAACTTTGAAAATTAATTGCGAAATTTGGAAAAGCACTTCTTACTGGATATAAATAAAGTTTGGGATAACTATGGTAAAATTCCAATAACAGCGTCAATTCCTCTCAGAAATAGTAAGACAGTAGCAGAAAGAATAGATAACATGGCAAAAGATGTGGAGAATTAATTATGTGAGACATTAAAAAACGTAGAATTTTCTTGGCAACTTGATGAGTCAACTTTACGTGACAATGAATTTTTACTAATAACTTACGTCAGTTGCGTAGATTCAAAGCAGGAAATTGTTGAAGAGTTTCTGTTTGCTGAAAAATTGGTACTTGACACAAAAGGTTCTACAATTTTTAAGGTTACTAAAGATTTTTTTAATGCTAAGAATATTCCTGGAGCACCAACTCTGATAAGCTGTTTTTCGTGGATTTATAGCATACTAGCAGTATCGCCCAGCGTTGCTCGAGTTTGTTTTGAGTCTTTAGAATTGGAATTTTTGAAAAGTAAAAATTTTGCATTATGTAGCTTGTTATTCTCTTTAAGTGAACATTTTTCTGGTTGAAATACACCGAGAAATGGCGACACAGAAGTCAAAAAATCGTAAAAAATAGGGATTTTCATAGAAAAAAAAGCACCTTTTTGATGTAAATAATTTTTGGTGTTAACATGGTCCGAATTGAATTTTTTTCTTCTAGGGAAGGAAAAGCAAGCCTTCTTCTATCATACTCTCAATTTTGGTCAACTTGCGCCACAGGGTCTCGGAGGAGATAGTGTAAGTTGAAGGCTACCAAACCTGCCATACACAGACAACTTCAGCTTTATATAGAGAGAGATTAAAAACTTTTGTAGTATGTAGCTTTAAGTTTCATTCGATATAGTTTTGTAACATCTGTATGCATGGTTACAATATTTACAGCAATAATTACCATCATTATTCATATTGCATCAAAAATTTAGATTAATATTTAACAAGCTGTTGAAGGACATTACTACTAATAATAGCAGCTGTACCTCCTTTAAACCACATACTTTTGTTGTGTTTATAAAAACATCGAAAAGACGGGATTTTGTCATTGATTCCATTAGTTGCCATGCCCACACAGAAAACATTTAGTCAGACATGCTTTTGTTGTTTGATCCGTCTCGAGCCACGCCTGGCTCAATAAGGGCCGATTTCCTGGTTTCATCGGGATGCCAGTCCGTCGCAGATGACCTGCAAGATGATGCAGGAGGAAAGAGTGAGAGAAAGTTGTGGGCGAAAGGGTCGGCAGAAGTTCCCCAATACCTTCTATCAGAGCCACGTAGAGCTTAGGTGTTTCGCTCATAAACACACACAACACCCAGTCTGAGATTCGAACCCAAGATCCCTCGACTGTGAGTCCATTGCTCTAACCACTAAGCCATATACCTCCACTTTAGTTAGGTATAGACTCTAGCAGTACCCTGCCCTATCCGGATGTATTAATAACTAGCAGTATCACCCGGCGTTGCCCGGATTTGTTTTGACCCTTTAGAATTGGAATTTTTGAAAAGTAAAAATTTTGTATTATGTAGCTTGTTATTCTCTTTAAGTGAACATTTTTCTGGTTGAAATACACCGAAAAATGGCGACACATCAGTCAAAAAATTGTAAAAAAATAGGGATTTTCGTAGAAAAACAGTACCTTTTTGATGTAAATAATTTTTGATGTTAACACAGTCCGATTTGAATTTTTTCTTCTAGGGAAGGAAGAGCAAGCCTTCTTCTATCATACTCTCAATTTTGGTCAACTTGCGCAACAGGGTCTCGGAGGAGATAGTGTAAGTTGAAGGCTACCAAACCTGCCACACACACATAGACAACTTCAGCTTTATATATATAGACTAGCAGTATCACCCGGCGTTGCCCGGATTTGTTTTGACTCTTTAGAATTGGAATTTTTGAAAAGTAAAAAGTTTGTATTATGTAGCTTGTTATTCTCTTTAAGTGAACATTTTTCTGGTTGAAATACACTGAAAAATGGCAACACAGCAGTCAAAAAATTGTCGAAAATAGGGATTTTCATAGAAAAAAAGCACCTTTTTGATGTAAGTAATTTTTGGTGTTAACATGGTCCGATTTGAATTTTTTCTTCTACGGAATGAAGAGCAGGCCTTCTTCTATAATACTCTCAATTTTGGTCAACTTGCGCAACAGGGTCTCGGAGGAGATAGTGTTAGGTGAAGGCTACCAAACCTGACATACACAGACAACTTCAGCTTTATATATATAGACTAAATTACAAGTATTTGCATGAACTTCCCTATAGTTTTGGGTAGCTTACATTTTTTTTAAAAATATAGCTGATAATTTGCAGTTGGTCTGTCAATATTAATCAATACAAAATTGTTAGAGCCAAATAATTGAAACGACTCAACATGTGTTTCATGAAAATGGGAAATTATATAAATAACTGAATCAATAATATTCCTTTCTACTATATGCACAAGGCCTGAAATTTTGTGGGTGGGAGGACTAGTTGATTACATTGACTCCGGCGTTCCACTGGTACTTAATTTATCGACCCCCGAAATGATGAAAGGCAAAGTCACCCTCGGCAGAATTTGAACTCAGGACATAAAGATGGCTGAAATATCGCTAAGCATTCTGCCTGCCGTGCCAACAATCCCACCAGCTCGCTGCCTTAATAGAACTACTACTACTAATAATAATAATAATAATAATAATAATAATAATAATAATAATAATAATAATAATAATAAATGCCCTGATGCAGTACCAGGCAGTGTCTCTCATGGCTTCTGATCTTAACTGATTGCAAGTGTTATCATGTACATTGTTTTGTCTTGGTATAAAAGATGGGCTACAGCAAATATTCTGCTCAATACCACAGATTTGCTTGTCAGTTGTTTGACCTTAACCAGTTGAGCATGTTCCTTGGTGGCTGACGATATGTGCATCTCTGATCACGAGCAGAAGTAGTGGGGGAGCATCATAGCCATGTGTTGAGAGGGATTCTTTGGGGTTTGAATAGTTCACCTCTGGAAACATGGGTGGTTCTTTCAACATCCTTAAACAACCCTTATTCAGGGACCGTTTGAGCGGGATGGGCTACTCAACCTGAAGAAAATTCTAACTGGGCCCCACCTGCAAGGTCATGTGCTGTTTATCTTGATATGAGATCACCATGTCGCGCACATATGGTTGTGATGCATGTGCCTAGTGTACCTTTATCAGACGGGTAGTCATGATGGGTATATTGGGCTTCTTATATTTTACCCCAGTGTCACTTTGATGGCATGAACTGCTCTCTCACTCAATAATAATAATAATAATAATAATAATATTAATAATAAGGCAAGCTAGCAGAAATGTTAGCACGCTGGCCAAAATGCTTAGCGGTATTTCGTCTGCCGCTACGTTCTGAGTTCAAATTCCACTGAGATCGACTTTCCTTTCGGGGTCGATAAATTAAGTACCAGTTACGCACTGGGGTCGATCTAATCGACTTAATCCATTTGTCTGTCCTTGTTTGTCCCCTCTGTGTTTAGCCCCTTGTGGATAGCAAAGAAATATATACTAGAGCACATTCAATCAAGAAGGTGCCATGCAATGGAACTGAACCCAAAGCCACGGAGCTGCAAAGCAAATTTCTTAACCACACAACCACAATAAAAACAGGTTTTACATTATCAATACAACAATTTGTTGTAGCAGAACCATTTAATGATTAGCTATTTCTGCTACAATGCCACATGTTTGCTTTATGTATTAACTAGCAGTACCGCCTGGTCTCGGAGGAGATAATGCTAGTTGAAGGCTACCAAACCTGCCATACACAGACAACTTCAGCTTTATATATATAGACTACCAGTATTGCCCGGCGTTGCTCGGGTTTGTTTTGACCCTTTAGAATTGGAATTTTTGAAAAGTAAAAATTTTGCATTATGTAGCTTGTTTATTCTCTTTAAGTGAACATTTTTCTGGTTGAAATACACCGAGAAATGGCGACACAGCAGTCAAAATATCGTAAAAAATAGGGATTTTCATAGAAAAAAAAGCACCTTTTTGATGTAAATAATTTTTGGTGTTAACATGGTCCGAATTGAATTTTTTTCTTCTAGGGAAGGAAAAGCAAGCCTTCTTCTATCATACTCTCAATTTTGGTCAACTTGCGCCACAGGGTCTCGGAGGAGATAGTGTAAGTTGAAGGCTACCAAACCTGCCATACACAGACAACTTCAGCTTTATATAGAGAGAGATTAAAAACTTTTGTAGTATGTAGCTTTAAGTTTCATTCGATATAGTTTTGTAACATCTGTATGCATGGTTACAATATTTACAGCAATAATTACCATCATTATTCATATTGCATCAACAATTTAGATTAATATTTAACAAGCTGTTGAAGGACATTACTACTAATAATAGCAGCTGTACCTCCTTTAAACCACATACTTTTGTTGTGTTTATAAAAACATCGAAAAGACGGGATTTTGTCATTGATTCCATTAGTTGCCATGCCCACACAGAAAACATTTAGTCAGACATGCTTTTGTTGTTTGATCCGTCTCGAGCCACGCCTGGCTCAATAAGGGCCGATTTCCTGGTTTCATCGGGATGCCAGTCCGTCGCAGATGACCTGCAAGATGATGCAGGAGGAAAGAGTGAGAGAAAGTTGTGGGCGAAAGGGTCGGCAGAAGTTCCCCAATACCTTCTATCAGAGCCACGTAGAGCTTAGGTGTTTCACTCATAAACACACACAACACCCAGTCTGAGATTCGAACCCAAGATCCCTCGACTGTGAGTCCATTGCTCTAACCACTAAGCCATATACCTCCACTTTAGTTAGGTATAGACTCTAGCAGTACCCTGCCCTATCCGGATGTATTAATAACTAGCAGTATCACCCGGCGTTGCCCGGATTTGTTTTGACCCTTTAGAATTGGAATTTTTGAAAAGTAAAAATTTTGTATTATGTAGCTTGTTATTCTCTTTAAGTGAACATTTTTCTGGTTGAAATACACCGAAAAATGGCGACACATCAGTCAAAAAATTGTAAAAAAATAGGGATTTTCGTAGAAAAACAGTACCTTTTTGATGTAAATAATTTTTGATGTTAACACAGTCCGATTTGAATTTTTTCTTCTAGGGAAGGAAGAGCAAGCCTTCTTCTATCATACTCTCAATTTTGGTCAACTTGCGCAACAGGGTCTCGGAGGAGATAGTGTAAGTTGAAGGCTACCAAACCTGCCACACACACATAGACAACTTCAGCTTTATATATATAGACTAGCAGTATCACCCGGCGTTGCCCGGATTTGTTTTGACTCTTTAGAATTGGAATTTTTGAAAAGTAAAAAGTTTGTATTATGTAGCTTGTTATTCTCTTTAAGTGAACATTTTTCTGGTTGAAATACACTGAAAAATGGCAACACAGCAGTCAAAAAATTGTCGAAAATAGGGATTTTCATAGAAAAAAAAGCACCTTTTTGATGTAAGTAATTTTTGGTGTTAACATGGTCCGATTTGAATTTTTTCTTCTACGGAATGAAGAGCAGGCCTTCTTCTATAATACTCTCAATTTTGGTCAACTTGCGCAACAGGGTCTCGGAGGAGATAGTGTTAGGTGAAGGCTACCAAACCTGACATACACAGACAACTTCAGCTTTATATATATAGACTAAATTACAAGTATTTGCATGAACTTCCCTATAGTTTTGGGTAGCTTACATTTTTTTAAAAATATAGCTGATAATTTGCAGTTGGTCTGTCAATATTAATCAATACAAAATTGTTAGAGCCAAATAATTGAAACGACTCAACATGTGTTTCATGAAAATGGGAAATTATATAAATAACTGAATCAATAATATTCCTTTCTACTATATGCACAAGGCCTGAAATTTTGTGGGTGGGAGGACTAGTTGATTACATTGACTCCGGCGTTCCACTGGTACTTAATTTATCGACCCCCGAAATGATGAAAGGCAAAGTCACCCTCGGCAGAATTTGAACTCAGGACATAAAGATGGCTGAAATATCGCTAAGCATTCTGCCTGCCGTGCCAACAATCCCACCAGCTCGCTGCCTTAATAGAACTACTACTACTACTACTACTACTACTACTACTAATAATAATAATAATAATAATAATAATAATAATAATAAATAATAATAATAAAAATAATAATAATAATAAATGCCCTGATGCAGTACCAGGCAGTGTCTCTCATGGCGTCTGATCTTAACTGATTAGAAGTGTTATCATGTACATTGTTTTGCCTTGGTATAAAAGATGGGCTACAGCAAATATTCTGCTCAATACCACAGATTTGCTTGTCAGTTGTTTGACCTTAACCAGTTGAGCATGTCCCTTAGTGGCTGACGATATGTGCATCTCTGATCACGAGCAGAAGTAGTGGGGGAGCATCATAGCCATGTGTTGAGAGGGATTCTTTGGGGTTTGAATAGTTCACCTCTGGAAACATGGGTGGTTCTTTCAACATCATTAAACAACCCTTATTCAGGGACCGTTTGAGCGGGATGGGCTACTCAACCTGAAGAAAATTCTAACTGGGCCCCACCTGCAAGGTCATGTGCTGTTTATCTTGATATGAGATCACCATGTCGCGCACATATGGTTGTGATGCATGTGCCTAGTGTACCTTTATCAGACGGGTAGTCATGATGGGTATATTGGGCTTCTTATATTTTACCCCAGTGTCACTTTGAT
The DNA here is from genome assembly GCF_006345805.1 of Octopus sinensis. NCBI lineage: Eukaryota > Metazoa > Mollusca > Cephalopoda > Octopoda > Octopodidae > Octopus > Octopus sinensis. Next base: position 6,826,356 of record NC_043014.1, read on the forward strand.
GGCATGAACTGCTCTCTCACTCAATAATAATAATAATAATAATAATAATATTAATAATAAGGCAAGCTAGCAGAAATGTTAGCACGCTGGCCAAAATGCTTAGCGGTATTTCGTCTGCCGCTACGTTCTGAGTTCAAATTCCGCCGTGGTCGACTTTGCCTTTCATTCTTTCGGGGTCGATAAATTAAGTACCAGTTAAGTACTGGGGTTGATCTAATCGACTGGCCCCCACTCCCCAAAAATTTCAGGCCTTCTGCCTAGAATAGGAAAGAATAATAATAATAATAATAGGCATAAAAAGATGGGCCACAGCAAATATTCTGCTCAATACCACAGATTTGCTTGTCAGTTGTTTGACCTTAACCAGTTGAGCATGTTCCTCGGTGGCTGACGATATGTGCATCTCTGATCACGAGCAGAAGTAGTGGGGGAGCATCATAGCCATGTGTTGAGAGGGATTCTTTGGGGTTTGAATAGTTCACCTCTGGAAACATGGGTGGTTCTTTCAACATCCTTAAACAACCCTTATTCAGGGACCGTTTGAGCGGGATGGGCTACTCAACCTGAAGAAAATTCTAACTGGGCCCCACCTGCAAGGTCATGTGCTGTTTATCTTGATATGAGATCACCATGTCGCGCACATATGGTTGTGATGCATGTGCCTGGTGTACCTTTATCAGACGGGTAGTCATGATGGGTATATTGGGCTTCTTATATTTTACCCCAGTGTCACTTTGATGGCATGCACTGCTCTCTCACTCAATAATAATAATAATAATAATAATAATAATAATAATAATAATAATAATAATATAATAATAATTAATCCTATCAACTATAAGCACAAGGCCTGAAATTCTGGGGAAGGGGGTAAGTCGATTACATCAACCCCAGTGTATCACTGGTACTTATTTCACTGACTGGCACTCATTTTATATACTCCGAATGGATGAAAGGCAAAGTCAACTTTGGTGAAATTTGAACTCAGAATGTAAAAATGGACAAAATGCTGCGAAGCATTCTGCCAAGTGTGCTAACAATTCTGCCAGCTCACCTCCTTAATAATAATCCTTTCTACAATACGCACAAGGCCTGAAATTTTTTTTTTGGTGGGGGAGGTCAAAGATCTCACAGGGACTCTTTCCACAATACTTAACATGCAAATACCAATCTTAAAATCCATGCGACCCCAAATAGGGCAGTTTTCTGAGTATGTTTTTGTCTATTATGTTGTTGCATGCCATTTAATGTTGTTTTATGTGAGCCCTTGTGGTTAATAAAAGAATTTATTATTATTATTATTATTATTATTATTATTGAGTGAGAGAGCAGTGCATGCCATCAAAGTGACACTGGAGTACAAATATATGAAGCCCAGTATACCCATCATGACTACCCGTCTGATAAGGGTACACCAGGCACATGCATCACAACCATATGTGAGCGACATGGTAATCTCATATCAAGATAAGCAGCGCATGACCTTGCAGGTGGGGCCCAGTTAGAATTTTCTTCTGGTCGAGTAACCCATCCCACTCAAAAGGTCCCTGAATAAGGATTGTTTAAGGATGTTGAAAGAACCACTCATGTTTCCAGAGGTGAATTATTCAAACCCCAAAGAATCCCTCTCAACACATGGCTATGATGCTCCCCCACTACTTATGCTCATGATCAGAGATGCACATATCGTCAGCCACTAAGGGACATGCTCAACTGGTTATGGTCAAACAACTGACAAGCAAATCTGTGGTATTGAGCAGAATATTTGCTGTAGCCCATCTTTTATACCAAGGCAAAACAATGTACATGATAACACTTCTAATCAGTTAAGATCAGACGCCATGAGAGCCACTGCCTGGTACTGCATCAGGGCATCGAAAGCCACTGCCTGGTACTGCATCAGGGCATGTTTTTATTATTATGTGGGGCACAGATGTAAACTCGAGTAAAGTGAATTAAATTGATTTTTATGTTTCCATATATTATTTTTGAAAACAGACATAATTGAGAAAGGCTTAAATCGAACTGACTGAATCTGAGGTATGCCTGTACCTTGTTCAACATACTAATGATTCTGTCAGGTAGCTGACTTCCACCATGTCATCATCATCATCATCATCATCGTTTAACATCCGTTCTCCGTGCTAGCATGGGTTGGACGGTTCGACCGGGGATCTGGGAAGCCAGAAGGCTGCACCAGGCTCCGGTCTTATCTGGCAATATTTCTACAGCTGGATGCTCTTCCTAACGCCAACCACTCCGTGAGTGTAGTGGGTGCTTTTTACGTGCCACCTGCACAGGTGCTAGGCGAGGCTGGCAACGGTCACGGTCGGATTGGTGTATTTTATGTGCCACCGGCACGGAAGCCAGTCGAGGCGGCGCTGGCATCGGCCACGAGTCGGATAGTGCTTTTTACGTACCACCAGACCAGGGATCCTGGCTGGTTGATTTCGATTTCGCTTGCCCCAACATGTCTTAATAATAATAATAATAATAATAATCCTTTCTACTAAAGGCACAAGGCCTGAAAGTGTTTCACTGGTACTTAATTTATCAAACCTGAATAAATAAAAGGCAAAGCTAACCTCGACAGAATTTGAACTCAGAATTTAGCAAGTTATGATGATGATGATTATTATTATTATCAGTAATGTGCTCTCAAATGCAAGTGGTTTGTAATATAAACAAAACGGCAGTTAAGTGCTTTGAACAATCCTTGCTGGACAAGAACAATGGTAAATGCAAAGCAGTTGGAGAATGATCATTAGAACTTTGGAACCAGATGGGCATGTCCCACATTACTGAAAATGGGTTCATCAATAGATAAGAATGATTTGGAATAGAGGCTTTATTAATGAAACCCAAATTCAGACAATCAGAAATAGTCTTTCTAAGGCGGCGAGCAGCTGGAAGAAACGTTAGCACGCAGGGCGAAATGCTTTGTGGTATTTCGTCTGCTGTTACATTCTGAGTTCAAATTCCGCCGAGGTCGACTTTGCCTTTCATCCTTTCGGGGTCGATGAATTAAGTACCAGTTACGCACTGGGGTTGATGTAATCAACTTAATCCGTTTGTCTGTCCTTGTTTGTCCCCTCTTTGTTTAGCTCCTTGTGGGTAGTAAAGAAATAGGTATTTCGTCTGCTGCTACGTTCTGAGTTCAAATTCCGCCGAGGTCAACTTTGCCTTTCATCCTTTCGGGGTCAATTAAATAAGTACCAGTTACGCACTGCGGTCGATGTAATCGACTTGATCCGTTTGTCTGTCCTTGTTTGTCCTCTCTGTGTTTGGCCCCTTGTGGGTAGTAAAGAAATAGATATTTCGTCTGCCGTTACGTTCTGAGTTCAAATTCCGCCGAGGTCGACTTTGCCTTTCATCCTTTTGGGGTCGACTAAATAAGTACCAGTTACGCACTGAGGTTGATATAATCGACTTAATCTGTTTGTCTGTCCTTGTTTGGCCCCTTGTGGGTAGTAAAGAAATAGGTATTTCGTCTGCCGTTCTGAGTTCAAATTCCGCCTAGGTCGACTTTACCTTTCATCCTTTTGGGGTCGACTAAATAAGTACCAGTTACGCACTAGGGTCCATGTAATGGACTTAATCCGTTTGTCTGTCCTTGTTTGTCCTCTCTGTGTTTAGCCCCTTGTGGGTAGTAAAGAAATAGAAAATTAGAAATAGCCTTTGTAGTGGTGATAACCTCGAGGAAGATAATGCAGGTGAAAATCAGTGAATGCAAAAGCAAGGTAATGGTGTAGGAGAGGGGAGAAGCTTGTGGGGAGGAACGGGAAGGGGTCGATATAATTTGGAGTAACCTGTATTACCAGAGGATATGGCTGAGGAACAGAAGGACCTAATGATAAAACTTAAGGAAATGGTTATTACAAGAGCAGAGACTGAGACAAGTGAATTTGAGATGCCTTGATCATCATCATCATCATCGTTTAGCGTCTGTTTTCCATGCTAGCATGGGTTGGACAGTTTGACCGGGGTCTAGGAAGCCAGGAGGCTGCATCAGGCTCCAGTCTGATCTGGCAGTGTTTCTACAGCTGGATGCCCTTCCTAACACCAACCACTCCGTGAGTGTGGTTGGTGCTTTTTACGTGCCACCGGCACAGGTGCTAGGGGAGGCTGGCAGCAGTCACGATCGTTTGTTGCTTTTTACGTGCCACCGGCACGGAGGCCAGTAGAGGCGGCGCTGGCATCAGCCAAATTCGGATGGGGCTTTTTACGTGCCACCAGCACAGGTATCACAACTACAATTTCCATTTGGTGAAATACATGACCCAAAAGGTTGATGGGATCTTAAAGTACTTTCCAGCAAAATATCTATCAGAACAAAGGACTTTATTAAGTCCACTTCAATTTTAGTAGGTGAACTGGTTGGAAAAAAAAAAAAGAGAGGAAAAGAGGCAGACAGCAGCCACAATGGAAAAAGAGATGTCACAACCTAGTATGATTAACATCGATGTCCGCTGGCACCTGTGCCGGTGGCACGTAAAAAGTACCCTCCGAATGTGGCCGATGCCAGCACCGCACTTGACTGGCTTCTGTACCGGTGGCACGTAAAAAGCACCAACCGATCGTGGCCACTGCCAGCCTCCCCTGGCACCTGTGCCGGTGGCATGTAAAAAGCACCCACTACACTCACGAAGTGGTTGGCGTTAAGAAGGGCATCCAGCTGTAGAAACCCTAACAGATCAGACTGGAACCTGGTGGAGCCCCTCAGCTTACCAGCCCTGGTCAAACCATCCAACCCATCCCAGCATGGACAGCGGATGTTAAATGATAATGATGATATAGGATGAATGTCTGTGTGTCGCTTTGTGTGGGCACTGGGTGATAATTGTAAACGAGTGTCACCACCATACAAGCAGTGTCATTTCGTTTCCAATTTTGTGTAAAAATATGTCAGGCCATGGGGAACTATTACTTTGGCAGGAAGTAGGCGGCGAGCTGGCAGAAACGTTAGCACACAAGGCAAAATGCTTAGCGGTATTTCATCTGCCGCTAC
>NC_043014.1:6838863-6843863 GCF_006345805.1 Octopus sinensis
AAACTGAAGTCGCTGTGCTTTGTACTTTGAGATTTAACAATGTATGAAAACAACATGTGATATGTAACAGAATGGGCTTTATAGAAATATTTAAAAAATTTGCCAAAAAGCAGTTTTCTTTCCGAGAAGCTGGACAAAAAAAAAAACCCAAGTCACTATTAGTATTCTCTTTTACTCTTTTACTTGTTTCAGTCATTTGACTGTGGCCATGCTGGAGCACTACCTTTAGTTGAGCAAATCGACCCCAGGACTTATTCTTTGGAAGCCTAGTACTTATTCTATCGGTCTCTTTAGTTACGGGGACGTAAACACACCAGCATCGGTTGTCAAGCGATGTTGGGGGGACAAACACAGACACACAAACGTATACACATACATATATATATATATATATATACATATATACGATGGACTTCTTTCAGTTTACGTCAACCAAATCCACTCACAAGGCTTTGGTCGGCCCAAGGCTATAGTAGAAGACACTTGCCCAAGGTGCCACGCAGTGGGACGGAACCCAGAACCGTGTGGTTCGTAAGCAAGCTACTTAACACACAGCCACTCCTACGCCTATGTGTAAAAAAATCGTAAAAAATATGAATTTTCATAGAAAAGAAGCACCTTTTTGATGTAAATAATTTTTGGTGTTAACATGGTCCGATTTGAATTTTATCTTCTACGGAATGAAGAGCAAGCCTTCTTCTATCATACTCTTGATTTTGGTCAACTTGCGTCGCAGGGTCTTGGAGGAGATAGTGTTAGTTGAAGGCAGCCAAACCTACTATACACATACAACTTCAGCTTTATATAGAGAGAGATTTTCAACATGTAATTTGTCTATATTACTACAAATTTCAAATCTATCTTGAGCATCACAAAACATATTCTTTTCTATTCTTTTGTCTATATTACTACAAATTTCAAATCTATCTTGAGCATCGCAAAACATATTCTTTTCTATTCTAGGCACAAGGCCCAAAACTTTTGAGGAGGGTGGGCCAGCCAATTAGATCGACCCCAGTACAGAACAGGTACTTAATTTATCAACCCTGAAAGGAGGAAAAGCAAAATCGACCTCAACAGAATTTGAACCTGCATGACATATATTGAAGCATTTTGGGTGTTATCTCTTGCATTGTGAACTGAACACATTCGTTAAGGTCATCTAAATTATATCTTCTTACTGGGGATCATCATCATCATCATCATCATCGTTTAACGTCCGCTTTTCATGCTAGCATGGGTTGGACGATTTTGACTGAGGGCTCGCGAACGGGATGGCCGCACCAGGCTCCAATCTTGATCTGGCAGAGTTTCTACAGCCGGATGCCCTTCCTAACGCCAACAACTCCGAGAGTGTAGTGGGTGCTTTTTACGTGCCACCAGCACAGGGGCCAGTCAGGCGGTGCTGGCAATGACCTTCCTCGAATCTTTTTACACATGCCACCGGCAACAGGTGCCAGGAAGGCAATGGAGGGGGCGGGGTTAGAAAAAAAATTATTGCAGCCAAATGGAAAAAAACCTTGTTTATTGACAGCTAAACAAGATCCAACAGGAAGGAAAATAAAATTATAAAAACTTATGAAAGTTATAAAATTATAAACAAAATTTAAAATTTATACACTTTTAACACCTCAAACACCATAAACATAAACAGATGTCAGTTTCTTTTTTTTTTAATTACTATTTCACTGAAATAAGATAGGTAATTCCAAAACACCCTGTATATATACATACATATATATATATACATAAGCATATCTCTAAAATTGTCAAGAAGGCCGTCTATTTAAAACTGTATACAGCTATGGTACGACCACACTTGGAATTCGCATCATCAGTTTGGAACCCCTATCTTGCTCAGAACATTGACCTCCTGGAATCTGTCCAGAGACGTGCAACCAAACGCATACCCTCCATCAGACACCTACCATATTCTGAGCGCCTTGTTTCCCTGGGCATGGATTCACTGAAGCTCGGGCGTCTGGCGACGGACTTGTTAGCACCCACAAAGTTATCAACCACCTCACCAACAACAACAATGAACACCTCTTTGATCTCCATGTGTCTAACACACGTGGGCATGCCTACAAAGTCAGAAAACAACACAGCTCCCATGACTTTCGGAAACATTTTTTCACGCTCAGAGTTGCTGAAGCATGGAATAAACTGCCTACGTCAGTTGTTGACTGCCATGACACTGCATCCTTTAAGGCCCTCATGCTTCCCGAAATCCGCCGAAACTACACCTGATTATATATACACTTTAGATGAGTTGTAGTGCACCTGAGCACTGTACACAATTATTATTATTATTATTATTATACATTCTTTTACTTGTTTCAGTCATTTGACTTGGTAAAAAGTTGAGTGCTAAGGTCTAAGACATAAGAGGAGGGGTCTGTAAACAACTTTTATGAATTTTAATGAATATCTTGGTTTAAAATAAATGCCTCCGTTAAGCTTGTATGAATTTATATATATATATATATATATATATATATTATATATTATAATATATATGTCTATATATATGATATATATATGTATTTATATGTATATATATATATGTATATATATATATATATATATGTATATATATATATATATATGATATATATATATATATATATATATATGTATATATATATATATATGTATATATATATATATATGTATATATATATATATATATATATATAGTTATATATATATATATATGTATATCTATATTATATGTATATGTATATATATATATATGTATATGTATATATATATGTATATGTATATATATATGTATTATATTACTTTTACTCTTTTACTTGTTTCAGCCATCCGGCTGAGGCCATGCTGGGGGCACCGCCCTTGTTGCTACCCTCTCTAAGTCCAGTTTGCCGTGGCTGGCCATGATATAAGAGAGAGTTGTAGCTGCTGCCCTTAGGTTACCCTCGTACCTTGCATGGGTTCATCTGGGATCCCGGGAAAGCAGTTGTCTAGATGTTTTTTGAAAATGTCCACATCCGCATCATGCAGATCTCTTAGTTTTCTTGGCAGTTTGTTGAAAAGCTGAGGGCCCCTGAACCCCAGGCTATATATATGTATATATATATATATATGTATATATTATATATATGTATATATATTATATGTATATATATATATATGTATATTATATATATAATGTATATATTATATATATATATGTAGATATATGTAATATATATATGTATATATATATATATATATATGTATATATATATATATATGTATATATATTATAAGTATATATATATATATATGTATATATATATATGTATATAATATATTATGTATATATATATATATATGTATATATATATATATAATGTCTATATATATTATATTATGTATATTATATATATATAATGTATAATATAATATATATAGTATATATATATATATTATGTATATATATATATAATGTATATATATATATATATGTATATATATAATATATATATATAGGTATACATATATAATTAATATATATGTATATATATATATATGTATATATATATGTAATATATATATATGTATATATATATATATGTATATACTATATATATGTATATATAATTGTATATATATATATATATTATATATATATATATATGTATATAATATATATGTATATATATATATATGTTATATAATATATGTATATATTTATATGTATATATATATATGTAATATATATGTATATATATATATATGTATATATATATAATGTATATATATATATATGTTATATATAGATGTATATATTTATATATGTATATATTATCTATATGTTATATATATATATGATATATAATCTTAGATGTATATATATATATGTATATATCTATATTATGTATATATAATCTATATATATATATATATATCTATAGTTATATATATAGTCTATTATATATATATATATAGATCTATAGAATCTATATATATTATATATATATATATATGTATATATATATATTATATATATATGTATATACTATATATGTATATTATATATATATATATATATATATATATATGTATATATATATATATATATAATATATGTATATATATATTATGTATATATAATATATATATATGTATATATATATATGTATGTATATATATTATATGTATGTATATATATATATGTATGTATATATATATGTATGTATATATATATGTTTATATATATATATGATATATATATATATATATGTATATATGTATTATATATAGTATATATGTATATATATAATATTATGTATATATGTATATATATATATATATATATGTATATATATATATATATATGTATATATATGTATATTTAGAGGGCAAGCACTATGTGTCGGCTGTATGCTAGAAGTAGATCACCTATGATCAAAGTACAAAGAAAAGAATGTTCTCTAGAAGAAAATTCAGCGGACACCATAACATATCTTCATCTGGAAAAAGATTTTCTAACTAGAAAGGGTATGGCCTGGTCAGCCTGTAATGATATACATAAGATCTGTCATCAAATCTAAGTAGAGACTTCAAATTGAAATCTTCAAAGCCACAGTCGAACCAATTCTACTATATGGCTCAGAAACCTGGAACATATCAAAGAAGCTTGAAGGAGGAGGTTGGATGGAACTTACACTCACCTCCTTATCAGAGCTCAAAATCTCTCGTGGAAGCGTCATCCAACCAAAATGCAAATATATGGGAAACTACCACCTGTGTCATCTCTTGTGAAAGGTAAGAGAGTCCAGTTTTCTGGACATTGTTGTAGAGCTGAAAATGAGGCGATTTCTACTCTTCTCCTCTGGAAGCCATCTACTCGCAATAGCAGAGGGGACACACTCTCCTACCCTGATGTAATCTCCAGGGATACAGGCATCCAGCAACAGGACCTCCATAATGCCATGATGGACTGTGAGGTCTGGCGTAACATGGTAAATTCCATTGTCTCGACCAGA
>NC_043014.1:6846363-6866363 GCF_006345805.1 Octopus sinensis
AAAACAGATCAAAGTGGTGGAAAGCGGTCAATACAGAAGATTGATGTTTCCGAAAGAGCGAGGAATTCATTTTTACCTTAAGCAATTGTGATGACCCATGGTGGAAGTTCGCTGGGTGGTTCTAGTGATTTTTTGTGAAATGCTCGGTTTTATAATGCCTGTTAGGTGGTCAATCTAGCGTAGCATGACGTCATCAATGTTTTGACCAATCGTTTCGTTAGGTGGCTTTAATCAAGTGGAACGGGACGTCATCATTATTTTGACCAATCGCTGCATTATAACTCCCTCTTGTTTGTTTCCTGTCTTGACCAGTCGCTTCGTTAATCCATTTGTCTGTCCTTGTTTGTCCTCTCTGTGTTTAGCCCCTCGTGGGTAGTAAAGAAATAGATAAGGCAAATAACCCTTTAGCAGTTAAACCATCCACTTTAGATGAGTTGTAGTGCACCTGAGCACTGTACACAATTATTATTATTATTATTATTATTATTATTATATCTGCTCAAAATATTCAGCCTTTTTTAAGTCCAAACTAGCTAGATCAGGCCTCTCGCTCCTACCCTACAATGTCATTCTAAAAATAAACAATCACATCATTGAAATTTCCAAGTTAAGAGATAATGCATGATTAATTCAAAACAAAGCCAGATCCTGCCTCTCACACCTACCCTACAATGTCATTCTAAAAATAAACAATCACATCATTGAAATTTCCAAGTTAAGAGATAATGCATGATTAATTCAAAACAAAGCCAGATCCTGCCTCTCACACCTACCCTACAATGTCATTCTAAAAATAAACAATCACATCATTGAAATTTCCAAGTTAAGAGATAATGCATGATTAATTCAAAACAAAGCCAGATCCTGCCTCTCACACCTACCCTACAATGTCATTCTAGTGTAGTCTGAATGCTAAAGGGTTAATGATATGAATCCATCAGGAGTTACTGTTGAGATGCTTAAAATATCTGGCAGCATAGGATACAGACTGGTCACCTATATAGTTAATCAGGACATTTGGGAAGGTGCCATCCCTTCATGACGGGTGTAACAGCATCAAGGTGGTGAGCTGGCAGAAATGTTAGCACGCCGGGCGAAATGCGTAGCCGTATTTCATCTGCCGTTATGTTCTGTGTTCAAATTCTGCCGAGGTTGACTTTGCCTTTCATCCTTTTGGGGTCAATAAATTAAGTACCAGTTACGCACTGGGGTCGATCTAATCCGACTTAATCCGTTTGTCTGTCCTTGTTTGTCCCCTCTGTGTTTGGCCCCTTGTGGGTAGTAAAGAAATAGGTATTCCGTCTGCCACTATGTTCTGAGTTCAAATTCCACCAAGGTCGACTTTGCCTTTCATCCTTTCAGGGTCGATAAATTAAGTACCAGTTACGCACTGGGGTCAATCTAATCAACTTAATCCGTTTGTCTGTTCTTGTTTGTCCTCTCTGTGTTTGGCCCCTTGTGGGTAGTAAAAAAATAGGTGTAGCAGCATTATAGCCAGCTGCTACAAAGGTAGGGGAGATGAATTAGATAAAAGTAATTACAGGTACATGAAATTACTGGGCCAGATCATGATGGTTATAGAAAGCATCAGAGCCCAATTGATTAAGAACAGAATGAAGTGCAGGTTGGCTTTGTACAGGGGAGAAGCACTACTGATGCTGTCTTTAAAGTCAGATAAATGCGGAAGTATTTGGCTAAGAATAAACCATTGGTGGAAGCCTTCAACAGAGTATCCTCCTGTGTGTGATATGGTGAGCTGTGGGGAAGCTAGGAGTAGACAAGTGGCTTGTGAAAGCTGTACAGAGGTTCCGTTAGTAAGCTGAGAGTGAACCATGAGTATAGTAGTAAATCCAGTGTGTGAGTTGGTGTTCATCAGGGTTTGGCTCTCAGTCCCCTCCTATTCATCATTGTCTTCCAGGCCATAACACAGGAATTGAAAACCAGCTGCTTCTGGGAACTGCTATATGCTGATGATCTTGTTCTCAGAGCAGATTCTGTAATAGAACTATATAAGAAATTCCAAGCATGGAACCAAACCTGGAATCAAAGGTCCTAAAGGTTAACTAAGGAAAGACCAAGGTCTGAGCAAGCAGAAAAACAGACAAGACCCTATCCTCTTCGTGTAAATAGCCCTATTTCATATGTAGGAAAGGTGCAAGCAGGAATTCCATAGGCGCAGGAGTGGCTGTGTGGATAGGCGCAGGAGTGGTTGTGTGGCAAGTAGCTTGCTAACCTGTGTGCTGCCCTTGTGGGAAATTAAATGAAATAAAGTAGCTTGCTAACCAACCACACAGTTCCAGGTTCAGTCCCACTGCGTGGCACCTTGGGCAAGTGTCTTCTACTATAGCCTCGGGCCGACCAAAGCCTTGTGAGTGGATTTGGTAGACGGAAACTGAAAGAAGCCCGTCGTATATATGTATATATATAAATGTGTGTGTGTGTGTGTGTCTGTGTTTGTCCCCCTAAGCATTGCTTGACAACCGATGCTGTTGTGTTTATGTCCCCGTTACTTAGCGGTTCGGCAAAAGAGACCGATAGAATAAGTACTAGACTTACAAAGAATTAGTCCTGGGGTCGATTTGCTCGACTAAAAAAGGCGGTGCTCCAGCATGGCCACAGTCAAATGACTGAAACAAGTAAAAGAGTAAAAGAGTATGGTGTATCCCATGCAAGCTATGGCCACACAAGGGGTACAGTGGAATATTAAGAAGGTTAACAGAGAAATTAATGTTTGTATATGGAAGATGCACAGAAGACATTAAGTCATCTAATATGCAGGAAAACGATTTTCTGAAATACCCCAGAGGTTCCCTAGAGGTAATGAATAAATTTTTGCTACCTAAGGGACCTAATTAGGAAGTTGTATGAATGTACGGAAAGTGTGATAGCTGGAAGAAGAAGAAGATGATGATGGAGAAAATTCAGAGCTTTTACCTTCGTTATCAGCCAAGGGTTTCTCTCTCCAAGTGAAAAGAAGATTTTAGGACCCATTTGTACAAAGAGCAATGCCATATGATAGTGAGATGTGGGCCCTGAATGCAGAAGACATGCAAAGGCTATAGAGGAATGAAGCTAGTATCCTCCGCTGGATGTGCAATGATAACATACATGTGTTGCTCACCTTCTTCCCCTTTTTTCTCCCCTTTTTTCCAGGGGAGGTCTCTCCCTCCTCGCCAACCTCCATCTCTCCTTCCGGAAGAGCAGGGGGGATTTTCTACAACCAACTTCTCCAGGACCCTACTCTGGTCCCGGGGACAGTTCTTTTTGATGTGGCCCGGTTCCAGGTACAGGTGACACTTGGCGGTGGGGGGGGGTCGTCCCTCAAGAATCACTGGGTACCTGCACCCAGCCATTTTGAAAAAATCTGGAAAAACCAGATTCTTGGCTGATTGAGTCCACAGGGTCAACACAGCTTTTGGCCCAACCCAATCAGTAGCTGGCAAAATTTTCACATTGAGGAGCTTGGCTCCGCTGCCACCCAGACCCTGGCGGATAGTCTCCTGGGTGGCAAGTAGAAAGAAGACAAGAAACAGTTAAGAAACACAGCAAATTCTTCTGGCTGTCCTGATACTCCTGGCCAACTGGGTACTCCTCCTGGGGCACAAAACAGTCACAAAAATTATCACAATTTTCGGAGGGACACGCCCCCAAAACATACTTCTCACTGCTAAGTAAGACTTTAAAAACAGCCACAGGCAGACAGATGTGTAGAATTCAGTGGAGATTTCTTGTTTAACAAAAATAAAAAACATGAGCAACAAACCCCCACTGAATCCCCGACCAAAAAACAAATGTCTTACCTGGTAGTTGTGCTTCGATAATTCACAATGTTGGTATGTGGAAGCACTCCGTCGATTACGACGATGAGGGTTCCGGTTGATCCGATCAACGGAACAGCCTGCTCGTGAAATTAACGTGTAAGTGGCTGAGCATTCCACAGACACGTGTACCCTTAACGTAGTTCTCGGGGATATTCAGCGTGACACAGAGAGTGACAAGGCCGGCCCTTTGAAATACAGGTACAACAGAAACAGGAAGTAAGAGTGAGAGAAAGTTGTGGTGAAAGAGTACAGCAGGGATCACCACCATTCCCTGCCGGAGCCTCGTGGAGCTTTAGGTGTTTTCGCTCAATAAACACTCACAATGCCCAGTCTGGGAATCGAAACCGCGATCCTATGACCGCGAGTCCGCTGCCCTAACCACTGGGCCATTGCGCCTCCGCTACAATGTTGGTATACAAAGATGTGACTCCAGCAGTGAAGAAAAACATGTCCACACAGTAGTGAGGGAATGAGCTTCTTACCACACAGCCACCCCTGGGCCTATATTGTGTAGGGAACAATATTTGGTCTCTTTGAGAACAAAAACTCTCTAGTGATGGTGCCAAGATAAATGTATCCGATATACAATTACAGTTAACATGCCAGGCGAAATGCTTAGCGGTATTTGATCTGCCATTATGTTCTGAGTTCAAATTCCGCCGAGGTCGACTTTGCCTTTCATCCTTTCGGGGTCGATAAATTAAGTACTAGTTACGCACTGGGGTCGATATAATCGACTTAAACCGTTTGTCTGTCCTCGTTTGTCCTCTCTGTGTTTAGCCCCTGGTGGGTAGTAAAGAAATAGGTATTTGATCTGCCATTATGTTCTGAGTTCAAATTCCGCTGAGGTCAACTTTGCCTTTCATCCTTTCGGGGTCAATGTAATTGATTTAATCCCTTTGTCTGTCCTTGTTTGTCCCGTCTATTTTTAAACCCCCACTGTAGGCAATAAAGAAATAAATATATAAGCACAGCTGGTGGAGTTAGAAAGGGAACAATTTAGTCTTTCTGGCTTTATAATGCATAAATATAAATTAATATTTAGCAGAAACTTGATCCTGTCTAGCAGTGAATCTGAATAAGAAATGAATGGGTTCCATGCAGGAATGTAAAATGCAAAATTTAGGTTAGTTAAAATAGGTTTGTAACATATTTCAACTGCTAAAAGGCAAAGACATTACAGTTACCATGGAGAAAATAACTTTTCATTGTCATCACCTGTTTTGTTAGATGGCAACACTGAACAGACCGGGTGGCAGTTTAAAGTCATACCTATATCATCATCATCATCATCATCATCATCATCAACTTGAGCCTGGTGCAGCCCCTGGCTTCCCAGACCCCGGTCGAACCGTCCAACCCGTGCTAGCGCGGAAAACGGACGTTAAACGATGATGATGATGATAATGATGATATATATATATTATATATAGGCGCAGGAGTGGCTGTGTGGTAAGTAGCTTGCTAACCAACCACATGGTTCTGGGTTCAGTCCCACTGCGTGGCATCTTGGGCAAGTGTCTTTTACTATAGCCCCGGGCCGACCAAAGCCTTGTGAGTGGATTTGGTAGATGGAAACTGAAAGAAGCCTGTCGTATATATGTATATATATATATATATATATATATATATATATATATATATATATATATATATATATATATATATATATGTGTGTGTGTTTGTGTGTCTGTGTTTGTTCCTCTAGCATTGCTTCACAACCGATGCTGATGTGTTTACGTCCCTGTCACTTAGCGGTCCGGCAAAAAGAGACTGATAGAATAAGTACTGGGCTTACAAAAAGAATAAGTCCCGGGGTCGACTAAAGGCGGTGCTCCAGCATGGCCGCATTCAAATGACTGAAACAAGTAAAAGAGTAAAAGAGTATATAAAATCCGTTCTGTCTGTCTGTGTGTGTGTGTGTCTTCTAGGATCTCGGGTATCCTCCATCCGATTGCGCTCAAATTTGATATATAGATACCAACGGTATCAGGGCATGTATAAGTCTTGAAAAAATTACTTTAAACTCTTCAGTTGCATATTTATGTGAATAAAATCGTTTTTCTTTGGAATAGAAAAAAAGTCTATCTTTATTTCTTCTTTTGCTGGTGTCTCAAATTTAGGTCAAATCAGTGTTTCTCAAAGGGGAGGCCTATGGGACGGTCGGACAAGTTGTTTTTGAGAAAATTTGGTTTAAATGTTTATCAACTCAGCACCGTCCATTGGACGGTGGGGGGGGGGGGCGTTTTGATATATATATATATATGTATATATCAAAATAAGCAACAAGGATATCCAGAGGTAATGCAGTATTACCTCTGGATATCCTTGATTTTAATCACCTTACTTTGAAATTGTATTGATAATACCATACTAAGTTCTGGGGCATCAACATAAGTACCATATTCATCTGAATCTATATATATATACGTTTATATATGTATGTATGTATATATATACACACACACTCACACACACACAGACGTTAAATATATATATACATATATACAAAATTAGAAAATGGAGAAACATACTTAAATCAATCAAACATCAACCATCAGATGATACCCAATCAATACTTTATTACACCATTACATAACAGCAAAGACATTATACAAAATATATTGTAAATATAATTAGACAAGGAAATAGAAATATAAAATACAATTACATCATATCTGACAGCTGTTTATATTCTTTTACTTGTTCCAGTCATGTGAGTGTGGCCGCCTTTAGTCGAATCAAATCAACCCCAGGACTTATTCTTAGTAAGCCTAGGACTTTTTCTATCGGTCTCTTTGCCAAATTGCTAAGTTACGGGGACATAAACACACCAGCATCGGTTGTCAAGTGATGCTGGGGGGGGGGGGACAGACACAGATACACAATATATGCACACACACATACACATATATATACATATATATACGACCGGCTTCTTTCAGTTTTCCATCTACCAAATCCACTCACAAGGTTTTGGTTGGCCTGAGGCTATAGTAGAGGACACTTGCCCAAGGTGCCATGCGGTAGGACTGAACCTGTAACCATGTGGTTGAGTAAGCAAGCTACTTGCCACACAGCCACTCCTGCACCTATATATCATCATCATCATCATCATCGTTTAATGTCCGCTTTCCATACTAGCATGGGTTGGACGGTTCAACTGGGGTCTGGGAAGCCAAAAGGCTGCACCAGGCTCCAGTCTGATCTGGCAGTGTTTCTACAGCTGGATGCCCTTCCTAATGCCAACCACTCCGTGAGTGTAGTGGGTGCTTTTTACGTGCCACTGGCACATGTGCCAGGAAAGGCTGGCAGTGGCCACGATCAGTTGGTGCTTTTTATGTGCCACCGGCACAGAAGCCAGTCAAGGCAGTGCTGGCATTGGCCACGTTCGGGTGGTGCTTTTTACGTTCCACCGGCACAGGTGCCAGGGGAGTCTGGCAGCGGACACGATGGGTTGGTGCTTTTTACGTTCCACCGGCACAGGTGCCAGGGGAGTCTGGCAGCGGCCACGATGGGTTGGTGCTTTTTACGTGCCACTGGCACAGAAGCCAGTCGAGGCGGCGGTGGCACATATATATACATATAGGTAAGTACAATCCAGGGATCCAAGTTTAGGAAGTTAGTAAACTTTAAACATTTATGTGGCTGAAACAGATGACAAAAAGTCGCCAATAGCGCAGGAGTGGCTGTGTGGTAAGTAGCTTGTTTACCAACCGCATGGTTCCGGGTTCAGTCCCACTGCGTGGCACCTTGGGCAAGTGTCTTCTACTATAGGCCCGGGCCGACCAAAGCCTTGTGAGTGGATTTGGTAGACGGAAACTGAAAGAAGCCTGTCGTATATATGTATATATATATATATGTATGTGTGTGTTTGTGTGTCTGTGTTTGTCCCCCTAGCATTGCTTGACAACCGATGCTGGTGTGTTTACGTGCCCGTCACTTCACGGTTCAGCAAAAGAGACTGATAGAATAAGTACTGGGCTTACAAAGAATAAGTCCCGGGGTCGACTAAAGGTGGTGCTCCAGCATGGCCGCAGTCAAATGACTGAAACAAGTAAAAGAGTAAAAGAGTAATAAACAATAAAATATGTTTATTTACATCATAAGTTATACACCTTTTCCTGTGTCAAAATGTTGGAGTCACCATACAACTGGCAACTGAAACTGCTAAAAATACAAATAAAAATCCAAAACTTAAGGAGTGGAACAAGTAAAGCTGGAACTACAATTGTTTCATAGCTAAGTGAAGTTTATTACCTCAGGATATCCTTGTTGCTTATTTTCATTTTAATCACCTTACTTTCAAAAAACTAGTTTATGTAAGCACCCAGTACATACTGAATGGGAGGCCTTCTTTGTGCCACCAGCACTAGTGAAATTGGCAAGTTAAATGGTGATGAGGATGATAATATGTGTGTAGATAGATGGATGGATGGATGGAGGGAGGGACGGAGGGACGGACGGACGGACGGTTGGGCGGACGGACAGACAGACAGACAGACAGATAGATAGATAGATGGACGGAGGGGCGGACGGAGGGGCGGACGGACGGACGGACAGACAGACAGACAGACTTACATATAGATAGATAGATAGATAGATAGATAGATAGATAGATAGACAGACAGACAGACGGACGGACGGACGGACGGACGGACGGACGGACGGACAGACAGACAGACAGATAAATAGATATGTTAATCCAATATTGCTTCTATTGCATATAACAGACTTTTATTCAGTTAGGCGGCAATTTTCAACATCAGTGATTTTTTTTTCGCGCCGTTTTCCAACATATCAGTGCTGAGAAATATTGTCTAAGCATGCTGATTATAAATACACATAACTGACAATGCCCAACGAAGCAGATATGTATTTACTCTTTTACTCTTTTCTCTTTTACTTGTTTCAGTCATTTGACTGCGGCCATGCTGGAGCACCGCCTTTAGTCGAGCAAATCGACCCCGGGACTTATTCTTTGTAAGCCCAGTACTTATTCTATCGGTCTCTTTTGCCGAACCGCTAAGTGACGGGGACGTAAACACACCAGCATCGGTTGTCAAGCAATGCTAGGGGGACAAACACAGACACACAAACATATACACACACACATATATATATATACATATATACGACAGGCTTCTTTCAGTTTCCGTCTACCAAATCCACTCACAAGGCATTGGTCGGCCCGGGGCTATAGCAGAAGACACTTGCCCAAGATGCCACGCAGTGGGACTGAACCCGGAACCATGTGGTTGGTTAGCAAGCTACTTACCACACAGCCACTCCTGCGCCATTTAGCGAACAAATACTGTAGTAAATTTATCTATCACGATGTTTTACATTAAGTTTATTACGTAAATTGATATATAAGTCAACAGTAGTTTTGCAGCAGGTAACGAATGAGTACAATATATATTTTCTCTGCTAAATCTATTTTTCCTATCCAAAGTAGATGATGTTATCGCCAACACAAGTTGTAAACAATAACATAAAACTTGACATCCCTGGTCTTACATGTCTGTGAGAGAGCTATAAGTGTGCTTGTAACCCGACCACTTATTTACGTGTCTTCTTACGAACTCGCACGACCATCGTCCTAGAAAATGAAACCTTGCTTCTATTTTCGCAGGAAAAAAAAAGTCTGATGCAGAAACGACGTGAGGGTATATTCAAAGTATTTATGTCAAATATTGTTACCACCAACCACCAAGTTAACTATAGTTAATTTCCTTGATATAAGTTGACTTTTATTGCGTATATTTCATCGCTTGTAACATTCAAAACCATAAATAAAAGGAAACATCTACATGACCACCACACCAGCGTTTTACATGGAATTGCCGAAATCAAGCCATTTGCCTCCTGATGGGTTGGTTTGACTTTTCAAAAGCAGTCGTATATTTTACACCTACACTCACTTCACCAGATGATATTCAGGAGAACTATACCGCAGTAACCGATAGCAATTTCAATGAACGATATTACCAACACACATACTCTTTCAGGTCTACGAGGATTGGAATAAACTCCACTTCTTTATCTGGTGTCATCTGGAAGCTTAGATGCTAAGTGTATAACGTCATATTATAACTTGGTGCATGCCATACTTGAAGAGGTTACATAATTGTAGCTTCTGTTTCTGTGAGAAGCTTCGTATCCTGAAGCAACCTTAACAAGAAATCGAGGGGATTTCCAATAGCCGTCACAGATGAGGATTTACTTGGATAAGTGTCATGCAGCCAACATAGAAAATGCTGACAGGAAAACTCAAGAAATTAATTCACTTGCAAATAAAAGTTAGTCTCAATTCATTGGCTTTCCCTGCCCTGTAGCAGCCTCTTTATAAGTTGATAGCATCTAGAAGTAACTTGCACTCTACAACAACTAATCAAGGTCACTAATATGCAATAAGGTCACACTTTTCAAGCTGATATGCAATAAGGTCACACTTTTCAAGCCTTCAATGATAGCAGTGATCTGGTTGATTAGATAATGGAACTCCGTTACTAATAATGAATTATCAGTGAAATTCCAAGTCAGTCTCCGGCAACACACGACAAACTATACAAAATGCGCTGAGTATTACCAACACTATTTTCTTTCGATTGTATATAAACACGTGCATATATTCACATGCCTATATGCACATATATACATGCAAGTACATATATGTGTGCATCTAGTTCATAAATAAGCCATATTTTCTTATTTGTCGTATATTTTGATTCATCTCATAACGTTATAATTATTTATTGAATAAGCTCAATATAAAAAAAAAACACGTATTAGTGCTTGATTGGATTAGAACTTGAATTCCGACTACTTCATCCACGGCAAGACCCACGGCACCAATAGTAGCTATAAAGAAACCTAGATCGTGTTTATATAGAGGGAGTAAAGTAGATAAACATAGTTAAACTTCACATACATATTTACATGGACCACTAAAAATCTTTATATATAAAAGTCAAGTTGTGTGAGAGTCTGTCTCCTCCGATTTAGATTCCTAACTACTCCCACATTTTGCGGTGCAGTTTAACCAAAACCGGGTATCTTATAGTCGTGATTCATATCGAGCCCTTCTGGGTATTAGCGCGCGTCTACGATGAGTCTACGATTTTAAAAATAATTTACCATCATTTTTTTCATTTTAATGCATTTTTTAATGTAAGGGAAGTAACTCTCTAAAAATGTCTACGATGAGTCAACGATTTTAAAAAAAAATTTACCATCGTATTTTTTCCCATTTTTAATGCATTTTTTCGCTATTTTTTGGCTATAACTCTCTAAAAATGCTTATATAGTTATTTCCCTTACAAACCCGAGCAACGCCGAACGATACTGCTAAGGGATCTCTCTCTCTCTCTCTCTTACTCTGTGTATGTGTGTGTAAGTGTGTGTGTGTGTGCGTGCGTGTGTGTGTTAAATAAAATGAGACAGCAAAGCCGAAGACGTGTGGAATTTTCAGGACATTTATAAAGAGAAAGTTGCTTTTACAGCTGTTTCTGGTATATTAGGGATATCCCTTCATGAGAGACGATCTGAGATAGTTAAATAGAGGGAGATAATAGAGTTCTATATTATTTCTATTTAACTATCTCACATCGTCTCTCGTGAAGGGATATTCCTAATATCCCAGAAACAGCTGTAAGGCCAACTTATTCCTTGGCATTTGAATGTCGTTGAATGTCGTGATTCGTATATTCACCTGATGAAAACGGTTTTTTCTAATGTAATGTCTCCACCATTAATTAATTTTTAATTCGGTGGAAACAACCGTAGTGGAGAGACACATTATCCTACTCTTATGCCACTTTAAATAAAACCCTTGATTCAACAGCACTGTGTACAAACTCTATACTTGGAATGACCAATTTTGAATACTATCGGATTTTACTCACAAGGTATTGGAATCTTATATGTATACCATTCTCCCTAAATAATGGATCTACAAATGCAATATCACTGCATATCTCACATCTATTTTCGTTCCTCCACTTCACTCTCTATTTCGTATCTTATCTAAATTAACTATTGCTTAACTATTTTCTCACGCCGTCTCCGATGAAGGGATATAATAAATAAATATCCTGGAAACAGCTGTAAGACCTTCTATCCATGAATGTTCTAAAATCTTCACAGCTTTGGTTTTTTTATCACATTTTGAAAAAAAAATATTTATATATATATATACTAGCTTAAGGTGACCCGCTCTACGTGCGGGTAAGAGTGTGGTTGTTATTTTCTGTTCCATTCTTTCGGCACGTAAAAAGCACCATCCGAACGTGGCTGATGGCAGCGCCACCTTGACTGGCTTCTGTGCCGGTGGCACGTAAAAAGCAGCAACCGATCGTGGCCACTGCCAGTGCCCCTCCCCCCGTGGCACCTGTGCCGGTGGCACGAAAAAGGCACCCACTACAATCACGGAGTTGTTGGCGTCAGGAAGGGCATCCACCTGTAGAAACACTGCCAGATCAGACTGGAGCCTGGTGCAGCCTCCTGGCTTCCCAGACCCCGGTCAAACCGTCCAACCCGTGCTAGCACGGAAAATGGACGTTAAACGATGATGATGATGATGATGATTCTCTCTCCCTTTCCCACTCTCTTACTTTTCCTTTCTCTCGGACTCTCCCTCGCTTTCTCTTACTCTCTGTCTATCTCTCTCCCATTTATAAACAACAAAAGATCTTGAGTAAGTTGAGAAAGAAAGTAGTTTGAAAGATCAATCATAAATATCAGGCAGTGACAACGGAAAGGTCTGTTTCAAGGCAGACAGCAAAACACTAACATTTAAAAGGGACAGACGAACTTGCGGGCTGAATAAAAATTTAAAAAATCAAAGTTTGAAGGGATAGAATCTGAGGATAGTAGAGTCACCATGGCTGGCATTTCTTAACGACGAACAGCAACGTATTGACAGTTTAACGACTGGCGTAAAATTTTGAACTTGATGTAAAAGAAAATTCCTAAACACCAAGCTTTGAAATGATTCTTTCTCATGACAGTAGACTCACCATGACAAGCATTCAAAACTTCTTCATCATGGACGGCAACACATTGACGATTTAAAGGCTGGCGCAAATTTTTTAGCTTGATGTAACAGAATTCCTAAACACCCGCTCCTGTAAATTTTAATCCCCTTCAAGCCCCATTTAGACCTCTTTTCACCTTTTGGTTAATATAACCCGATTTCATTCGGATCTACTCGGGTCACATTTTATAAGATGACGAATTTTGTCCTAGAGGTCACGCCTTTCATTTGAGGAAAAAAATAGTTGCCATGCAAACTCGCCAGCAATTTTAACATAGGTGTGCATATTTTCAGCACAACCGATCACATAATGCACACATTATATATATATATATGTATTATATATATATATATGTGTGTGTGTGTGTACGCATTATATATACAAACGTATACAAATTATATATATATATATATATATATATATTATATATATATATATATATATATATAAATTAAATTAGAGATAAAACCACTATTAGGCAAATCAAACAGTGAAAAACATAAACGAAAACATAAAAATTAAAATATAATATACAAAATATATAAATATATAAAATTTAAAAATTTAAATTATTTAAATTTAAAATTAAAATTATTAATTTATATTTATAATTTAAAAAAATATATATATAACTATTAAAAAGTATTAAAAAGTTTAATATACATATTTATATATAGAACACACACACACACACACACACACACACATATATAAATATATATGTTAACCCAATAAATATCTGATTCATAATATTTGTTCTCATGATTGTGTGGTTGTGGTGGTGGTGGCGATGATAATTCTGTCTATGGATGCAGACAGACGTAGAAAGAGAGAGAGTGTGAAAGCGCTGTCGAAGGCGGGGAGGGGGAGATATAGAACTCCGTGACACGAAGTTATAAAGAGAAAGTGAAGGGGAGTTAGACGCTGTTATACGACGTTATATATAGAAAGTGATGGGAAGGGAGGAAAGAGAGTGAGTGACGGAGGAAGACAGATACATAAAAGAATGAGAGTAGACTTGTCAAAGTGCGTTTTTGGCCCTAGCAACGACACCTTTTAAGATAGGGATTTGTAACCTAGCCCACTGGCATCTTCACCTCATTTTACATCTCCCTGTAAATTTTGGCCTTTAACCCGTTCTCAATGCCAAAACCTGACAAACAAACAAACTTTTCGCATTTCAGATTTATAATATATATATAATATATATATATATATTACTCTTTTACTCTCTCTTTTACTTGTTTCAGTCATTTGACTGCGGCCATGCTGGAGCACCACCTTTAGTCGAGCAAATCGACCCCGGGACTTATTCTTTGTAAGCCCAGTACTTATTCTATCGGTCTTTTATGCCGAACCGCTAAGTTACGGGGACGTAAACACACCAGCATCGGTTGTCAAGCAATGCTAGGGGAACAAAGAGAGACACGCAAACACACACACACACACACACACATATATATATATATATACATATATACGACAGGCTTCTTTCAGTTTCCGTCTACCAAATCCACTCACAAGGCATTGGTCGGCCCGGGGCTATAGCAGAAGACACTTGCCCAAGATGCCACGCAGCAGGACCGAACCCGGAACCATGTGGTTGGTTAGCAAGCTACTTACCACACAGCCACTCCTGCGCCTATATATATATATTTATAGTTAATCCAAACATGAAAACACAAAGAGAAAACAATAACGCGGGGCTTGAAGGTGTTGCTGCAGGAAGGAGCGCAGGTCAGGCATGGTGGGAAGGTGTGAATGTCTGTGTAGGTGTAAATGGTGGCGACACAAGTAGAAAAGTGGAAGTAGAAGAAGAAAGGTAAAAAGAGGACGAGGAAAAGTGGAAGAGTCACGAAGAAATATTTTTTGATTTCCAATCACGATTACCATGGCGTACGAAGTCAGTCGGAAGACCGGGTTCCGTGTGAGCGTGCGGCATATAAAGTTATTATATATATATATATATATATATATATATATATATATATATATATAATATATATATATATATATATATATACACACACACATACATACATACCATATAAATATATATATATATATATATACATACATATATATATATATATACATATATATATATTATATACATACATATATATATATATATATATATATATATATATATATATATATATATATATACAAATATATCTGTGTACATATATATATATATATATATATATATATATATATACTTACATGTATGCATATATATATATGTATATACATATATGTATATATACACATACACACACACACACATATATATAGTTAAACACACACGTATCTCTCCCTCAGTCTCTCTCTCTCTCTCTCTCTAATATATATATATATATATTATATATATATATATATATATATATAGTATATATATTTATATATATATATATATATATATATATATATATATATATATATAATACATACATACATACACATCATACATAATACTATATATATATATATATATATATATATATAATATATATATATAATATATTTAGTGAATCTTGCATGCATGATGTGGATTTGATCCACCATAGCCAAATTTAAATTAAATTAACACTGCAACAGATTTATTCCCACGATGGAACAATGGTTTTTCCCTGACAGCAGTTTTACATTTTCCAGATGCCTTTATCTAGGCCGAAATACTGTTTTCACCACTTGACCCTTTTTAACATCTTCTACTTCACCAAAAGCAAGAATAGATAACAAGACCACCAACTAAATCTATTGTGCTCAATGGTATGTCTATCCTTCTGGATAGTTATATAAGCAAGCATCCCACAAGCAAAAATCAGTTAGCCACTGCGGTGACAACTCAATGAGAACGAAGTCTGGCTGACCAGCTAGAACATTGGTCTGAGGGAGAAATGAAGTACTGCCAGCAACTGTGAGACAATATTCCACACCCTACAACTCTCACTAGCTCTAATTCTGTTCAGTTACGACATCATTCTATCTCTCTCTGTATTTACTACTACTAAACATTGAAGAGGACACAAACACAAACTTTATTTCGCATGCTTTTGGATTTATCATAACCTGCCCGTCGAGGCAAGGTAACTGTAACGTAACGGTAAATAAATACTTTCTTAAAACTTCATGCATTGTTGATCTCTCACATCCTACAGAATGCAATTATAACAACAAATTTTTATCGTCACACCAACTGACTTCAACGTCAACATAATGTTTACAAATCACTATTAACCGTTACAATTGGTGACACTCGACTTGAAACAAAAACTTTATCGTTACAACTAAGAACCGTTACATATATATATAAAATATATATAAAAATACAAAATGGGACAAGAACGCAAAACATTCAAATAGACGACACAAAAAAAAACGGACGGGTCATTCGAAGCCTCTAATCTTCAGTCAAGAACCAGATCATCCTCGGAATTTCGGCTGATTAATCTTGAGATCGCTCCGATCCGGCCAGCCCCAAGGAAAAACTAAGCTACGAGCATTAGATTTCTTGGAAAAAGGATCGAATGTATACGAAACAAGGACAGGAAAACGGACGATGCCACACGAATATAAATACAAAAAAACAATAATAGTAATAACAGGACAAAAACAACAGGTGTCTTTCGACTTTAGACAGTTCAAATGTATGTATGTATGTATGTATGTATGTATGTATGTATGTATGTATGTATAAGGTGGTGAGCTGGCAGAAACGTTAGCACGCCGGGCGAAATGCGTAGCCGTATTTCGTCTGTCTTTATATTCTGAGTTCAAATTTAGCCGAGGTCAACTTTGCCTTTCATCCTTTCGGAGTCGATAAATTAAGTACCTGTTAGGCACTGGGTCGATGTAATCGACTTAATCCGTTTGTCTGTCCTTGTTTGTTTCCCTGTGTGTTTAGCCCTTGTGGGTAGTAAAGAAATATATATATATATATATATATATAATATAATATATATCTTATACAATATGTACATTAATCGGTAGTCAGATAAACTCTGAGTTTCAGATGCCGAAGTGGAAATCCACAACACCATCCTCTTCGGTTATCTGGCTATTTGAAAACGTTATGAAAAACATACCGTTAAAAATGAAGGGAAATTACTCTGTTATAACTCTGCTTTGCCTGCGTACTTATACATCGCTCGCATTTTGCGTCATAAAAATTAATAAAAATACATAAAATATATAAAATATATAAAATATATAAAACTTCTTGGACATAACACAGAAAGCATGTTCTATCCGTTTTCTTTAGGGGACCAAAAACGTAACAGAATTTAGTCACATGTGGGCATGATCCGAAAAGCTCTGTCCTTGTATTTAGACATGTGGTAGGGTCTAAGCTGCTTTTCCAGATAAGCCATCTCTCCATGTCGCATAAACCGCACCTTCCGCTGCCCGTTAGTATAGGGCTTACATCTGGCCAAAATCTTCCATTGTATGTTATAATCGACACCTTTATTTCTTAAAGACCAAATATGATTGGTATTGTGTCGCTTTTCTTTTGTTCCAGTGCCTAAAGCTCAAAGTGTGGTTATTGAACCTGGCCTTGAAATTACCCTCTGTCAGGCCCACGTATTTCTTCGTCGAAACGGTGTCTTTTAGTGGTTATAGAGTTTCGGTAGCTTCATATGATGGTCTTGGACATGCAAGCTCCATTTAGCGGGCAAATTCTTTATTCCTGCATGAACAGCTGTTTTCCTTCTTGTGTTTTTTGTATGTTATGATTGATTAATTTTTTTAAATTGGGTAGTTGAACTAAACTAATTTTTAAATTGTGTCTATTAAAGAGTTTCCTATAAGCATGGTTACTGGAAAATTCTATCTATCAGTGCTAGGAAATATTTACCTATATTGAAGGCCACCTCGGTGAGTAAGGGGGCGTAAACCAGATGACCTTCCTATTTCTATTATTCCTTTTCCTTATTGTTGGGCTGGTGATAGGTGTATATTTTATTTTTTCGCTAAAAACCACTATCTTTTTAAAGCTTTATATAAACTGGGGCAACGCTATTGAAGATGTCCTCATTAGATGAGAGGCTAGAAATCCTCTTACTATTTTTTAACTAAATTTTTGAATACTATAGGTGGATGGCATGAACCTACATTAATATAACTTAGTCTATCATTGGGCTTCCTATAAGGCTTATAAATATTATTATTATATTTTTAGCGAAAAAATAAAATATACACCTATCACCAGCCCAACAATAAGGAAAAGGAATAATAGAAATAGGAAGGTCATCTGGTTTACGCCCCCTTACTCACCCGAGGTGGCCTTCAATATAGGTAAATATTTCCTAGCACTGATAGATAGACATTTTCCAGTTAACCATGCTTATAGGAAACTCTTTAATAGACACAATTTAAAAATTAGTTTTAGTTCAACTACCAATTTTAAAAACATATCAATCATAACATACAAAAAACACAAGAAGAAAACAGCTGTTCATGCAGGAAAAAGAATTGTGCCCGCTAAATGGAGCTTGCATGTCCAAGACCATCATATATGAAGCTACCGTAAACTCTATAACCACTAAAGACCCGTTTCGACGAAGAAATACGTGGGCCTGACAGAGGGTAATTTCAAGGCCAGGTTCAATACCACACTTTGAGCTTTAGGCACTGGAACAAAAGAAAAGCGACACAATTATCCAATCATATTTGGTCTTTAAGAGATAAAGGTGTCGATTATAACATCCAATGGAAGATTTTGGCCAGATGTAAGCCCTATACTAACGGCAGACAGGTGCGGTTTATGCGACATGGAGAGATGGCTTATCTGGAAAAGCAGCTTAGACCCTACCACATGTCTAAATACAAGGACAGAGCTTTTCGGATCATGCCCACATGTGACTAAATTTCTGTTACGTTTTTGGTCCCCTAAAGAAAACGGATAGAACATGCTTTCTGTGTTATGTCCCAAGAAGATTTTATATATTTTTATATATTTTTATATATTTTTATGTTATTATTTTTTAAATTTTTATGACGAAAAATGCGAGCGATGTAAAGTACGCAGGCAAAGCAGAAGTTATAACAGAGTAATTTCCCTTCATTTTTAACGGTATTTTTTCATAACGTTTTCAAATAGCCAGATAACCGAAGAGATGGTGTTGTGGATTTCCACTTCGGCATCTGAAACTCAGAGTTTATCTTGACTACCGAGTAATGTAACATATTGTATAGATAAATTTCCTCTGTTTACATAATATTGAGGTCCTTTCTTCTTTTGCTATCTTACCGTTTTATCACTTATATATATATATATATATATATATATATATGTATGTATGGCATGTATATATAATGTTAGTTATTTAGATAGTTAATTTTTTGGCTCAAAAAGCAAAAAGCAAGGCCATGTAGGGGGACATGGAGTTATGTACAGGGAGGGTGTTCATGCAAAGAGTTCAGGCCACTTGAAGTCAAGGGAGACTTTGAACTAAGCGGTCGTCGGCATCTTCACCATCTCGTCTGGCAGCTTATTCCACGGATCATATATATGTGTGTGTGAGGTGTGTGGTGTGTGTGTGTATAATATATATACGCACACACAGCAGTATATATGACTGTGTGTGAGCATCTGTCAATGTGTAATTGTGTATGTGTGTGTGCGTGTGTGCGTGTGTTGTGTGTGTGTGTGTGCGCGTGCGCGCGTGCGTGTGTGTGTGTGCGTGTGTGTGTGTGTGAGTGTGTGTGCGCGCGCGCGTGTGTGTGTGTGTGTGTGTGTGTGTGTGTGTGTGCGTGTGTGTCGGCGCAATGACTAGACTGACTTGTTGCAAATATGTAGCGGACTGCTCACGTGACAGTGGATGAGGGTGCAAAAGATAGCGCAAGAGTAGACTTGCATAAGCGGGGGGAGGGGGGTATTGGTGTGAGGTAAAGTATGGTAGAGAGTGGGAGGAAGACACTGGCGATGAATGGAAATTTCAAATCTCTTTGTGCGCGTGTGTCTGTGTGTCTGTGTGTCTGTGTGTCTGTGTCTGCGCGCGCGCGCGCAAATGCATGTGTCACTCCGTGTATGCGTGTGCGTGTGAGTGCGTGTATGTGTGTATAAGCGGTCTGTTGCGCGCGTGAATGCCGGTGTCTGTGTATTTGCACACATCTAGTTTCTGTTAATACTGTT